>NC_056763.1:21829934-22129934 GCF_018687715.1 Carya illinoinensis
GTACTTCAAAGTGGGTTCTTTTGGCCTTCCATTTTTCGTGATAGTTACACTTTGGTGAAAACTTGTGACCGGTGCCAACGTATGGGAAATATTTCAAGGCGTCATGAGTTACCATTGAAAGGTATCTTAGAAGTTGAGTTGTTTGATGTTTGGGGAATAGATTTTATGGGACCTTTTCCTCCTTCTTTTGGTTTTGCTTATATCTTGCTAGCAGTTGACTATGTGTCAAAATGGGTGGAAGCAATTGCTACAACAACAAATGATGCAAAGGTAGTGCTCAAATTTCTGCACAAGAACATATTCACAAGATTTGGCACTCCACGAGCTATTATTAGTGATGAAGGGACTCACTTTTGCAACAAGTTATTTGAGAATCTTCTTTCTAAATATGGTGTGAAGCACAAGATAGCACTTGCTTACCATCCTCAAACTAATGGTCAAGCTGAAATTTCAAATAGAGAGATCAAGAACATCCTTGAGAAGACGGTCAAAATCAATAGAAAGGATTGGGCGAAGAAGCTTGATGATACTTTGTGGGCATACCGTACAGCCTTTAAAACACCTATCGGGATGTCTACATACCGATTAGTGTTTGGAAAGACATGTCATCTTCCTGTAGAGTTGGAGCATAGAGCTTATTGGGCTGTGAAAAAGTTTAACTTTGATTTGAAGGCAGCAGGTGAAAAGCGACTTCTTCAATTGAATGAGATGGAAGAGTTCCGGAATGATGCATATGAAAATGCAAAGATCTATAAAGAAAGGACGAAGAAGTGGCATGACAAACAGATTCTTAGGCGAGAGTTTGCTCCAGGACAACAAGTTTTACTCTTCAATTCACGACTCAAACTCTTTCCGGGAAAGTTGAAATCAAGATGGACGGGTCCTTATACAATTCATGAAGTTTCCTCTTTTGGAGCAGTAGATTTGAAGGACAAGACTGGAAATATTTTCAGAGTTAATGGTCAGAGATTGAAGCACTACTATGGAGAGCAAATGGAGAGGAACTATGCATTTATTCCTCTTGGAGATCCTAATTGATGATCATTGAAAAGTCTGGCTGTAGACTTTAAAACAAGCGCTTATGGGAGGCAACCCATAGATCTATCTTTATTTCTTTCATTTATTTTATTATCTTTATTTATTTAAGTTTTAATAAATTAGTTTTTGATGCAGGTTTATTTAGCAAGAATAAAGAGCTGGAAAATTTTAAAACCTCGGAAGGTTCACCATGAAACCAGGGAAGTTCCTTTATTTCTTCAATCCTTTTTACTTTTGCATCACAATGAGGACATTGTTTAGTTTAAGTTTGGGGGTGTAAACTCCTATAATCATTTGATCCTCTTGTTTTCTAAGTCTTGGGTTGTTGATGGGTTGTTTGAGTCTCTTACCAAGCATGCATTGGAGTAAGATTGAATTCTCTATGACTCTGAAATTTGTGATTGAAGATGGTTTTGAGAAAAATTTTCAAAAATTTCTTTTATGTCAAGTGAAGTTTTATGGGTACTTTGGTTTAAATCTTTGACCTTGAACACAATTGAGCACATAGTCGTTTTTCTCTTATTCCATTTTGCTTATGAAGAGAAGAAGTTGAATTAATTGAAAGAGGGAGGTTCGATTTTGCTTTGCTCTAGAATCCGTTGATGGGTCCTTGAGGCGAAATCCTAGTTGAGACCAAATATTAGAGAAATGATCTAGGCATTTCTTTGGCATAACTAAAAAGCTTTCCCAGCCGTCCTAAATGTCATGCCATCATTACATGGTGTGTTTCCATAGTCAACCTCCTTGAGCCTTCATGAGCCTTTATTGATTCTTTAAACTACATAAACCATACCCGTTCTAAGCCTGAAAAACAATGAATCTACCGTTGATAGTTTGAGAAAATACTTTGGTGGAGAGTTACATTTAAAAGAGAAAATTGGTTTCATGATGAAACGTATTATGTTTGCTCTGTTTGATCAAAGAAAAAGAAGAAGAAGAAAGGAAGTGATTAAAAAAAAATAAAGAAAAAAAAAAGAAAAAGAAAAAGAAAAGAAAAAGAAGTCGCCAAGCCTAAAGTGAATTACCTCAAATTTTGTTAAGGGAAGTGTTGGTATTACATCAGTGATTACAACAATAATAATGCCACAAGTATGAGCATATTGCCAAGAAAGAGCTATGATTTGAATCATGTGAGTTTCTCTTTTAATGTTCTTTTCACTAAGTATTTTCCCAGTTTGATTTAATTTTCCATATCCAGTTCTTTCTTAACCCTCACCCTGTGGCCTATCATTACAACCTTAATAAAGACCTTTTGATCTTTGATTTTGGTGTTGACTACATTAGTGGAGAGGATTTCTGAAAATTGGACTTATGGGGTTAAGTTTTAAGAGAATTCTTCTGATTTTGGTTGTTCTACTTTTATCTGAGTTTGCAGGTGGTTTGAGGTTAAATTGACTATATCACACACACACTCAAGGTCTTAGCTTTAGGTTGAAGTAAACGCCTAACTCTTGCTTGACAAATTGTAAAATTTTTGATTGATTTTCTTGCTATCTTTGATGTTAAAAGAGTAAGATACTAGAGATGAAATCTAAATTCATAAAAGCTTGGTGAGTGATGATACTTCTCTTTGGGGTCGAGTTGATATTGCCTAAACTATCATTTGTTTTTCTTTTTGTTTGAGGACAAACAAAGTTGTAAGTTTGGGGGTATTTGATGACTTGCAAAATTTCATATTGCAGATTTTACAAGTTCGCTCGAGCGGAGGCTTTTGGCCGCTCGAGCGAATTCAGGCAGATTTAAACGCTCGACTGCCGCTCGACAGGGAGCTCGAGCGGGTTGCTGAAAAACGAAGATCGCTCGAGCAGAGACATTGGCCGTTCGAACGAAATCAGGCAGAGTCGAACGCTCGATGTGCGCTCGATAAGACGCTCGAGCGAAATCAGGCAGAGTCGAAACCTCGACGCGCGCTCGACACCCCGCTCGAGCGAACATCGTATTTTGACAGATTTTAGGTTTTCCGCCGTGGGACCATATAAAAGCCATTTTTCACTCTAGAGCCGCGAGTTTTGGACTGGAGAACACTCTTTGGGATAGAAAAACACAGTTAGAAGGATTCAATTCATTTGTTTTGGAGACGGGATTCTAATTATTGCACGTACGTTGGAATCATACACGAGCACGGACGAGAGAAAAGCGTTGAATCGTTCCCCTGAGCTTTTGACGACGAGTTGAGGCTGCAAGGAGGATTTTTCAGTGTTTATTTTCTTCTTCCCATCTTCTCAGAACAATTATGGTGAATTCGTTTATGTTGAATTCCATTTCTAGCATGAGCTAAATTTTCTTCATTCTAGGAAACCGATGTAACCTATTTCCGAACTATGCTTGATTGTCTATGCTAATTTAATGCAATTCTCTCTTTGTTTATCTGATTTATCCTGAATTTATTGCTTCTAATTAACTGGCCATTGATTAGATGATAAGTAATCTTGTGATTTGCTATCGAAAGAGGGAATCATAGGGTAGATTTTGGATATTTCAGCATAGGTAAGTATAGAGATCGAAAGACTTGTATGAACCTATGTGGTCATTAAATCATTGATCTCATTGCATTATTGATTATTGAATTTGCATATTCTTGTGTGAATTGATAACCAAGAGTAAATTCCAATTGACTATCGAAAGAGGCTTTTGGATGAATTAGAGAATTGCTAATAGACAAAAGAGGTTTAAGTTAAATTAGCTGGATGAGAAAAGCATAGTGAAGAATTAGGTGAAATCGATTTCCTAGAAGTTTTCTTCCCTATTGAATTTGATCTTTGAAAGTCAGTTTTATTTTCTTTGCTTATTTCTCTTTGAGTTGATCTAGTTTTAATTGCAACTACAAAAACCTTAGCGATTCCTCTAGATAAAATTGAGATTAGTATAATTTTGGTATTTGGCAAGAGTAAGGTACCAATCCCTGAGGACGATACTCTTCTTATTACTTTACTATAAAACTACGATACTGTGCACTTGCAGTTTTGCACCGGTCAAAATGATATTAAATAAAATTTTAAATTATATTATGTTGAACTCAAGATTTCAAGTTTTGTGTAATTATATATTTACACATGGATTTTGATGATAACAAATGAATTCAAAGAATAAAGAAGTCTCAAGCTCAAGTTGTCTACACAATGGAGTCAAGTACATCAAGGAAACAAGCATGAGCAAGAAGGGAACAAGTTCACATTAAAATTATAGAGTAATGTTGTAAATCTCTTCAAAATTCGAAATTAGGATTAATGCTCAAAATTAATATTTTATCATAAAGTATTAAAATACATTTTCCACATGTGCATGAATATTTTTGAAAATTAAATTTGAAAATTTTAAAAGATGATTGATTGTCATCTTTTGCATGTGCATGCCTTGATTAAAGGGTTGAACTTTGAAAATATTAAAGATGATTGATTGTCATCTTTCACACGTGCATGTTTTATTTGAATATTTTCAAAAGTGATTGATGCTTTTTTAGACTTATACAAAAGGTAGATGATTTTGTTTGAAAAATTTGAAAAGTAAAGTGTGCTCATTTTGTCATATACAAAAAGTAAAAGATTAGGTTTGAATTTTTTGAAAAGGAAAGTGTGCTCATTTTGTCATATGCCAAAAGTAAAAGATTAGATTTGATTTTTTTGAAAAAGTTAATGATGTTGTCTTTGACAATTGAAAAAGAAGAACCTTTTATTTGAATTTTTTGAAAAAGTGAATGATGTTGTCTTTGACATGTGAATCTTTTTAAATTTGAATATGAAATCTCATATGCCTATAAATAGATCATTTGAGAGCTTCACATTCATAACATCAAGAGCATACAACATTCATTCAAAGCTTTCATTCTCTCTTCTCTAAGCATTGAGCATTAATCCTTGTTCATTTTGAGAGATATAGTTTGCGCTGTATTGTTCTTATTTCACTCATTGACGAGTGTTTTCTGATAATCTACCCACTATCAGCTTTTGTATCAGAAAAATGGTGTGTATAACCCTTGTGCGTGTAGAAAGTATTCTACACAGGGAATAGTTGAATCACCACGTGTAAGGTGATTGCAAGTGTAGAGGTTGTTCTACACGGATCCTTTGTAGCGGTGTTGTTCAAAGGTGTAATAGGTTTCTATCTCCACCTGAAAGATGTTGAATAGTGAATTTGGGAATCCTCAAGGGGTAGCTTGAGGCGAGGACGTAGGCAGTGGGGCCGAACCTCGTTAACATACTGAATTTGCTTCTCTCTTTCCCTTACTCTTTATATTTATTGTTATTTCATATTTTGTTTATATTTTATATTATATATTTGATTTATAATTGTTATTTTTTTTTAATACAACTCAATTCACCCCCCCTCTTGTGTTAATCATCTGGACAACATATTAAATATCATGTTAATGTAGATCTTTTATTATTTTTTGCCACGTGGAATTATCAAATAAGCTATTAAATATAAATTATATATATTAAATTTATTAAAATGTCATTTAATTTCTTATAAATGCAATAAAAAATTCTGTTAACACTTTTAGGGAGTTGTTGGAGAGATGTGATGCTTTACTTTCTAAACATCACTTAAATATAAATATTTTTTAATTTTATATCTTTAATTTTTTCATCTAATCATTATAATTTTTATAAATTTTTAAATAAAAATAATATTAAAAAATAATATTATAATAATATTTTATTTAAAATCTCCTTTTATATTTTTTAAAACTAATTTCATCAATCAAATAATTTCAATACTATTAAAAAACATTTCATGTCTACAAATTTATCGTCTCATTTTTTGCTAAGATTTAAATCTCGTTCACTTTCATAAAACATTTTATTTTATTTTATTTAATTATTATAATTTTTCTAAATTTTCATACAAAATAAAATAAATAATTTAATTTTTATAAATTTTATTATAAAATTAATATTCAAATAATATATTTTAATAATATTTTATTCAACTTTTAATTTTAAATTCAATTCATCTCATATTTCAAAACAAACGAGGCCTCATAGGTTTGGCGTAGCACTTCTGTACTCCTTTCCACCCTACCTCTCTCACCCATCCTATTAACACTCTTACTCAGGCTTGGGAAGTTGACCCGTGAAGACTTTGAAGGAGATGGCAGCGGCTCTGCAACTCCCCGTCATTGACCTGTCCGCAGCTGCTCGAGTCTCTACCGCTTCTTCAATCCGTCAGATTCCTACTTTCACTCCTTCATCTCCCTTCTTTTTCCATGACCCCTACCAATCTTGAACTTCTAGCGCTATACAATTATACCCCTTTAGCTCGATGTTCAAGAAGGTGGTGCCACCTTTGTAGTTTAACCTCACGTCAATGCAAAGAAGAGAAAATTACAGAATCTTTCTATAAAGTTGAAATCTTTTCAAAAAACTAAATTAACAAATTTCTAGTATCTTATCAAACTAGTTTTATCTCAAGATTAAACATATAATTTCATTAACCATTCAAGAAGTGTCTTTAATTGTATATTCTTAATTTTTAAATAACCAACAAAATAAAATATTAATTGAACTAGAAAATAACAATTGCATAGAATGAAACTAGAAAATACTAATTTTAACAAAAAAAATAACAACTGTAAATAAAATAAAATTAAGAAATACTAATATAATTAAAAAAGAAATAAATTAAAAAAAGATAATTATCAATTAAAATATCTCTAGTAATTATGGAGTATTCTGCATCATCATCAGAAGGTTTCCTGAAATCAAAAGAACTTGTCTAAGGGAAGTGGTTGCAGAAAAAATTACGTCTTTCTCATCGTCAATTGCATTAACAAATTTGCTACTTCTTCCTTTTGCCTTAATGAAATTTTCAAACAATCGTAGAAATATCTAGAAGATGTTGTTTTTATGTATAAGAAATGGTTTCTTTCAAATCCTCTAAAGCAAATTTTTGTGATAGGCATGCATAGACTATGGGTTCTTCTACCTTGTGAATACTGGGTCAGAGAAAGAGCTGCTTGACAGGGTATTTGAAGAAAGCAAAAAGTTCTTCTCGTTGCCTTTGGAGGAAAAGATAAAACTGGGTTGCATCGATGCCAAGGAACAAAGAGGTTACACGCCGCTGTACGCCGATAACCTCGATCCTACTTCGTCCTACACAGGTTGAGAGATTTCTATCATTCCAATTCCACGTTTAGATACAAGAAGTATATCTCGTCCCACTGTCCAAACCGCACCTAAGTTTTAAGTAATTAATGCGGTCATCGATTGCATGTGCCGTGCTGTTAGGATCTTTGTGGTTGTTTACAGCAGTCTCATGGGATTATCTACATCCAAAAATAAGTATATTTTTTAATTATGGGATAGAAAATTCACTTATAATGAATTAGCCATTAATAAATTTTGTAACTTTTAATTACTGTAATTGTAAAGAGAGTATCAAATTTGATATGTACGGTATATATACCAAATATGTATTTTATTGTTTTTTTATACTATTCTCTCTTCTCTCCATCTATAAACTTTTATAAGTTTCTTTAAATTAAATAGTAAAATGTGATAAAATAAAATAAAATAATAATTAAAATATGATAAAATAAAATAAAATAAATTAATAATTAAAAAAATATTTTTTAAATTATTAATTATTCATTACTATATAATAAATAAATAGATATCCAATGTAGAGATTTGATGTGAATAATTAAATTCAAATTTATCTTATATTATTTTATTGTTATATAATAAAAAAATCGTTATTTCAATATAAAGACTTATATAGAATAATCAAAATTTAAATTCATTTGACATTAATTAAAATTATATTTTACATATGCATAATTCATTAACGCTCTTACGAGTGAAAGAGCAAGATTGTAACTGTATATCAGCCAAAAGCTTGTTTGTACTTTTTGTAATTTGCTCGCATTTTTTCTTTTTTCTTTTTTTTTTTGTGCGAATTTTTAAACCATTGATTCGTGGATTGGACATAAGAAGAATGATTAACGTCACTTACAAGAAACTCTCTCTGTGTTTGTTTGGTAATTTTTTTTATTGTGCTTAATGGAAAAAAAAAAAGAAAAAGAAAGAAAGAAAGAAAGCAAAGGGGGTAGAAAATAATATGTTCGAATTATTTTGGAACAGGCGACTCCAATGAGAGTTTTTTTCTTGGCCCTTTAGAAGACATTACGACTCCAGTTGTTTTGAATAAATGGCCTTTACAAGGTGTTGTTGTTATTCGCTTTCTAGTGTTAACTTGGTATTTTGGGTACGATTATTTTGATATGGACTACTATTTACTATTATTAATATAGAATTTCTCTGTTTGCTGTTATCTTGCCAAGAAAATTCTAGACGTTCTACCTTCTACAATGGAAAGCTTCCATAGGAAGCTCCTGTAAGTTTTAACATTCCCCGACGGTGGTTGCTGTGCTGCTGTTTCTGTATAACAAATGAGACTAGAAATTAACCATCGACTATTGTACTTTGACAATGATAAAAATTTTGAATATGGGTACTACTTTGTATCGTTTTGGATTTGCTGCTTCAGGTTGGCTGGAAAAAGATTAGGTTCTCTTATTGCTCTGGCTTTGAACTTAGATGAGGACTTTTTTGAAAAAGTGGGGGCCTTGGATAAACCAATGCCATTTCTTCGCCTTCTGCACTATCCAGGTTTACGAGCTAGATTCAATATTTATTATCAGCTTAATTGCTCCTTTTTTATTTTTATTTTTTAAATCTTGGTACTATTCTGTTATCCGTTTTTAAGGGAGGGAGGCTTGTGCATGTATATTGACAAGAATCTGTACGTTGCATTCCTTTGTTAATATGTTTGCATGTATATTTACTTTGTAATTCTTTTTCAAGTCAGATTTAGCAGCAACTTAAACTGGGTTGTAGACTATACCTGAAGTTATAAAGGTACATACCTAGCCTAATTAATCCCTATATCCACTAAGCATTACGTAGCATAGCCTACCAAATTATGGCAAGTACATATGGGTACTGGCTCACCTGTGCTTATCTGTATTTCTGTCCTAGTTACTCATTCAAGTAGAACGAATAGAATACTTTCAGGCAAAGTTTTTTAAACCAGCCATCCAAGCCCCATATATCTCGCTTACTATATGCTCTATAATTTTTATCTCAGGTGACATGGGATCTTTTAATGAAGAAATTTATGGTGCCTATGCTCATTCAGATTATGGAATGATCACTCTTCTGGCAACAGATGGTGTTCCAGGACTTCAGGCATATTTATTGTTAATCAGCTGCAGTGTCCAGCTCTATTTCCTTTTCACCTTCATAGTTGGAAAATATCTTGGTTTTTATGCCAATAGGTCTGCCGGGAAAAAATCCAAGTAACCACAAGTTTGGGAGGACGTACTTCATGTAGATGGGTGAGTACATGATTGCTAGTTTTTATCTAATGGAATTGTTTTCATGTAAGGATCTTGAGTCCCTTAGAATTCAGCTAAAAAGTAGCCTTGCAGAGTGGAGATGCTACATTCTTTGGACAAAAACAAAGTTGCTAATAAAACTAGGCTGATTATTATCTTACTTTGTCTCCCTTAAGAATTTGTGTTCTTAAATTTGCAGGGCCTTAGTTGTGAATATTGGTGTTAATTGGAAGGCCGCCCACGTGGGGCAGACCACTCCCCTATTCTAAAAGCCATGCGTTACATGCATTACATGCATAGGCTGGCCTTTAAGGCCAGCCGTCTAGGGGGCTATATATAGCCCCCCCCTCTTGGTTCAAAAATATATGATAAGAACTAAGAAAAATCTCTCTCTCTTGTTTTCTCTTAAGATAGTATTTAGGCTGTGGATTATTAAAGCGTTACTCTAGTAGTACGCTTTACCACTAAGCGAAAAATTTTGTCGATCTGAAGAAACATGTGGAGCAACTTTATAAGCTGAGCTTGAGGTACTTTCTGCTGTGCATTCTTACATTGGTATCAGAGCTTTTATAATTGCTTCCAGTTTCTTTTTGGCATATGCATGTAAATTGTGATTGTATTTTTTTTATTTGATTTGCGCATATGTGGTGCTGCATTTTTTTAATTATTTTTTTTTTTTTTTAGGCCGAAGCCGCTGTAGTGGTGTAGTGCTCACCACCCACACACGGTGGTGCAGCGCGCACCACCCCTGCACCTGGTGGTGCAGCGCTGCACCTGAGCATGGTGGTGCAGCGCGCACCGTAGGGTGCTGCGTAGCACCCCTGCAATGGTGTTGCGCGCACCACGGTGCAGCAAGCATCGGTGGGAGCCCACGGTGCACGGAGCACCGTGGGGGCACCACAGAGGTGCTGCGCGCACCAGAGGGGTGCTGCCAGCACCAAAGTAGCGCCGGCTTGGTGCTGCGCGCACCGTGAGGTGCTGCCAGCACCACCTAGGTGATGCAGCAACACCCAGCTTCCTCTGGAAGCAATTTCCGGCGATCGGAGGCGCCGGTGATGTCCATAAATGGCATCTGGAATTTTTTTTTTCGGAGTTACTGTTCACGTGAATAGTACTTGCAGGAGGAAGGAGATGACTTTAGTCATCTACCCTCTGATGGGCCGGGTTGGGCTTGGGCCCTTTGGCCCACTTTGTTTTGGGTTTAAGAAAAAAAAAGGGGGGGGGGGTTGGGTTTTTAAGCCCAGTATTTTTTTTTATTTTTCTGTATTTTTTTTAAAAGCCGAAAAATAATAATAATAAATAAAATAAATAAAATTTTTTTTTTGACATGATTTAATATATGCTTAGATATATTGTTATATTACATGTGATCTTTTATTTAATTTTGAAATTAAATATGATAACATGTGAATATTTGTTTATTTTCATGCTATATATTTTTCCATAATGTTATATTACATGTGATCTTTTATTTAATTTTGAGATTAAATATGATAACATGTATGTGTGTATTGAACATGTGAAAATATGATTATTTTATCATCTATGAATGTTAGACTTGAATGTTTAGACATTAGTCTTTAGTTCTTTTAAGTGATAAAATAGAAAATCCCACTAAGTAGTCTCAGTTAGAATTGTCAGTGTGAATGATAGGCTGAAAGAATTGCAGTGATCCCAGTAAGAACTGTAAATGCACTGTATAGCCAAAAGACCATGGTGACCCCATTAAGAACTGTAAATGCACTGATGGAACAAGAAAAATGGACTGTAATGGTCTCATATGAACCATCTTTGTAGACTGGCCCAACAGGTTGCCATAGTTTGGGTAGCTATCTTTGTAGACTGGTCCAAAATGTTACTGCGATTTTAGTAGGTTATGTCTTTACATATGACTAGACCTAGATGACTACTTAAGATAGTGGGAGTATGGTTGAGATTTATGATGATAAATTCTCCCATATTTGTTTTTTTAAAATTTGTGCGGGAATTGAGTTAGAAATCTAATAATTGGATATTGTGGCGCAAGAGATGATTTTGAAACCTAACGATTTTTCGATCTTGCGACATGTCTAAATTATTCTTTTTCTATCTTGAAAGGACGCGGCAGATTTCTTAGGTGTGTGTATAATATCTTTTTTTTTGCGTATTGTAGTGATATGACATCCAAGACTATAGTTGCCGACTTAAACAAGGGGGATAAATTAGATGGGGAAAACTATGACATATGGCATCGCAAGATCCAATATGTCTTAGATGAGCAAGAGGTCTTGGAGGCATTATCTCACACCCTTACTATGCCCGGGGAAGGGAACTCGGAACAACACAAAATAGATCAACAAGCCTATATCCAATGGGCTAAGAAAAATTGGTGCTCGCGCATAATTATGTTAAGCAGCATGCACAATGATCTAATGTGTGAGTTCGAGGTCTATGACACTGCCCAAAGCATGTGGGAGGCTTTGAAATTGAAGTTTGGTAGAACTTCAGCCACTAGGTTGCGTGGATTAACTATGAGGTTCGACTCCTATAAGATGCGCTCTGACCACACGATGAAGCAGCATCTTAGGGCTATGTCAACTATGATCCGCAAACTTAGGTCTGCAGGAAACAACCTGACAGATGAACAACAAGTACAGGCAGTGATAAGATCACTACCGAATTCTTGAAAAAATATGAGTCAGAACCTGACGCATAAGGAGAATATCAAAGACTTTGATGATGTCTCGTGTCACTTGGAATTGGAGGCTGAGCGCCTAGAGGCTGTTAAGCCCAACCATACGGCCTATGTGGCTAATGCTGGTCCGCGCAAAGCATCAAGGCCTAAGCGAAAGAAGTCCAAGAATGGAATAACTGCTGGACATATTAAAAAAGTGTCAGGAACTTCTCAGCGCACCAAGAGGGGCAAGTGCGGGAAAACAAGTCAAAATTAGAGTGCTTCAACTGCGGAAAGATTGGTCACTTCGCTCGTGACTGCACTGAGCCGAAGAAGGTACACTCTGACTTTTCTCGCATTATTTTTGTAACTAGCCATGTGATGGTTGCTGACTCCTATCCTTTGTGGATTGTTGATTCAGGAGCGACCGAGCACATACTGCGAGATAGAGTCAGATTTGTGGAGTATCACCGGATTCCAACTGGGAGCCGTGATATCAAGGTAGAAAATGGAGCTAGCGTGGAGGTACTGGGACTTGGTACCTACAAGCTGGACTTGCGGGGTGGTCGCACTCTTTTCTTCCACAATGTGCTATACGCTCCCGAGATCCGACGAAACTTACTTTCAGTTGTTACTCTATTAAAACTTGGTTTTCGGATTATTTTTTAAAACAATTATGTTTCCTTTCATTTGGGTCATGTGTTTTATGGCAATACTTTTCTTCAAGACGGTTTTATGATATTGGATTTGGTTTATTCTAATATAAATAAATCTATTGCTTTTCTTTCTTCATCTATTAATAATTTGGATTCATACACATGGCATGCTAGGCTTGGCCATATAGGGTAAGATAGAATGACTCGATTAACTAGAGAAGGTCTGATAGGAAATCTCGCTAAAGTCATCTTACCCACGTGTGAACATTGTCTAATGGGAAAAGTTAAGAGAAAACCGTTTGGAAAAGCCACAAGGGCATCTTTTCCACTACAATTAGTCCACTCAGACATCTGTGGTCCAATGAGTGTGAGGGCAAGACACGGAGGTGTCTACTTCATCACTTTTATAGATGATTTTTCACGTTACGGTCATGTCTACTTAATCTCCCATAAGTCTGAGGCATTGGAATGTTTTAAGCGATATCTAAGAATGGTCGAGAATCAGTTAGATAAGAGTTTAAAAACTCTAAGAACTGACTGAGGACGAGAATATCTCTCTGAGCAATTTAAAAGGCTCTGTGATGAAAAGAAAATCAAAAGACAGTTAACGATGTCAAGTACGCCACAACAAAATGGAGTGGCGGAAAGGAGAAATCAAACATTGCTTGAGATGGTTAGGTTAATGATGGCGCAAGCAAACCTACCAATTTCTTTTTGGGGGGATGCACTTTTGACTGCTGCCTACATTCTTAACCGAGTGCCCTCCAAATCAGTAACTTCCACCGCATATGAACTATGGACCGGCGAGAAACCCAATTTGAATAACTTGTGGCCATGGGGTTCAACGGATTTTGTTCATGATCTTTCTCATAAGTCTGGGAAATTAGGCCGTAGAGAAAAGAAGTGTATCTTTATAAGGTACTCAAAACACTCTAAAGGGTATGTGTTAATAGGTGAACAAACTGATGGAAGTGTAACTGAAATTGAATCACGAGATGTGGACTTCATTGAAAATGAATTTCCAAGTAGAGGTGAGGTTGATAGGAGTTTAGAACTTCATGAGATTGTGGAACAAGAGGAAAGTGCTCCAAGGAATTTAGTTGAGAATGAGGAAGAAATTCTTCAACCTCCTACAAATGATAAAAAGGACTTAAATCCGAGTGGGAGCACACCGCTTGTCAATCAATCACAACAACCTCAGCCGCGTAGAAGCACACGTGAAAGTATTTTCCGTCGTCGTTTTGAGATTGAAGGGGAAGCTTTTATGGTAGCTTCGCATGATGATGATGAGCCTAGGACAATTCATGAGACTCTCTCATCTTCTACTAAAGAGGAGTGGATGAAATTGAGTCTATGAAGACTAACCAAGTCTGGGATCTGGTTGATCTACCGACAGGGCGTAAGACTATTAGGAACAAATGGGTTCTTAAAGTCAAACGCAAGTCAGATGGATCGATAGATAAGTACAAAGCTCGCTTAGTGGCGAAAGGATATACCCAACAGGAGGGTATAGACTATGAGGAAACTTTTTCACCAGTGGTGAGGTTTGCTTCAATTCGCCTGATTCTAGCTATAGTAGCAAACATGGATTTGGAACTTTACCAAATGGATGTTAAGACAACATTTCTCAATGGAGAACTAGATGAGGAGATCTATATGGATCAACCAACGAGTTTTGTGGTCAAAGGTCAAGAGCGCAAAGTGTGCAAGCTCAAACGATCAATATATGGCCTAAAACAATCATCTAGGCAATGGTACCTCAGATTCCATCGAGCCGTTCTTTCGAATAGGTTTACGATGATCACAGAGGACCATTGTGTCTATGTCAAAAGGTCCAAGAAGAATTTCATTATGTTGTCATTATATGTTGACGACATACTACTAGCTGGAAATGATAAAAGGTTGATAGTCATCACAAAAGAGTGGTTATCCTTCAATTTTGAGATGAAGGATATGGGTGAAGCAGAATACATTCTGGGAGTTAAGATCTACAGAGATCGCTCAAAGAGACTTTTGTGTTTGTCTCAACAGACTTACATAAAGAAAGTCCTCGAGCGTTTCCTAATGAATGAATGTAAACCCATTGACACCCCTATTGCAAAAAGCGACAATTTATCTAAAGAGTTATGTCCTAAGACTCAAATAGAAAAGAAAAAGATGGCCTGTGTCCCTTATGCTAATGTTGTGGGTAGTCTGATGTACGCAATGATGTGTACTCGGCCTGACATATGCTATGCAGTTGGCTTAGTGAGTAGATTCCAATCTAACCCCGGACGGTCTCACTGGAAAGCAGTCAAGAGGATTATGCGATATCTCAAGGGAACTGCAGACTATGTGCTGTGCTATCAAGGTTCAGATTTGCAGCTAAAAGGTTACAGCGATGCCGACTGGGGCAGTGACCTAGATGAGCGTAAATCAACCACTAGGTATGCCTTTCTGCTCAACAATGGCGCCATTACATGGAGCAGCAAGAAACAACCCTGTATAGCTTTATCCACCATGGAGGCAGAACACATAGCTTGTTCTGTAGCAGTTCAAGAAGCTGTTTGGTTACGGAGATTCCTCAAGCATTAGACATTGGCACGGATTCTTCAGATCCGGTGACAATATTCTGCGATAGCACGGCTGCTCTCGCATATGCTAAGGACTCTAAGTACCATGGAAGAACCAAACACATAGATATCAGATATCACTACATAAGAGACATGGTAGCGCAAAAGGAAGTGGTTCTGAAACACCTCTCTACAAGTCGCATGGTTGCTGATCCCTTAACGAAGCCCATAGCAAGAGATGTCTTTGAGACTCATGTTAGGAATCTAGGACTGCGTAGATTGTAAATGTATTTTGTGTTTCAAATGACATTAAGATGTAACCTTTCCTTTGGGATATTAATACAATATGATTCAGTTATTGTCTTTATCATATTGTCTTTCTAATTCATACACAAGATATGTCAACAGGTTTAGATCGGCTCACTCACACGAGCGATCGCCTCTAGCGCTTGAGAAGCGAGTAGAGATGAGACATTGTGTTCTTACATACTTGTCCAAATGGATAAGTTAGTTGATGCAAAGATATGTCGATTTTAGTGGGAGCTAAGATCAGGTCCAATGAGAGGACTATGCATGAATTACCCCACAACCTATGTAGCCTGTGGTTAGCCAGATGTGAGATCCTCTTTGACGCCTTGAAGGCGAGCAAATAGAGGAACTTGGGTTAAATGCTTAAGGAGCGGCTAGACTAAGATCTGTACAGTGTTGATATAGACATATGCTCTTTGAGAAAGAGAAATCCACCGTAGCATGTGTTTCATACTACATGTGCTTATTCGACCAAATGAGTAAGTGAGTAAATTGTTCCCCTCTTTCTCACTGTGTGAGTCTCATTTTTTAAGTGTCCTTTACTTTTGACTATGTCACAAGATGGAGGTTATAATGTCTGCTACTTTGGCATGTTGTCTATGACCATGATTAATACGGTCTAAAGAGGCATTGCTGGGAAAGCGATTTGACCAAAATTGAATGATATGAGTGCAAAAGGAAGATTCTTCAATATCGCATCTTCGATAGTGTTTGCTGACGTCAAACTATGACGCTACATACTGGTAGCGACTAAGGTTGTAAACATATTGAAATGATTTAGAGATAGTCAAGCATTGTTCTGAGTTTTTCTGAAACTCAAGAGGGTTTCGAAAATGCTTGAAACTGATGCGATCGAATGAGTCTAGGACATAACCAGACACTTTAGGGATGTTACTATGCTAGTCTTCTCTGGGAGAGATTTAGTGTATGTACTCCCATCTTTCTATAGATATGCTTGGTGGTCGTACGACCTATTTACTTGTATGAATAAGATTGAGAACATTAGAGAGATGCTGACCTGGGGTCATGTCCACTGTGTGCGAGTGGGAGATGTTAATTAGAGGGCCGCCCACGTGGGGCAGACCACTCCCCTGTTATACCTAACGCATTACATGCATTAAAGGCCAGCCGTCTAGGGGGCTATATATATGTAACAGTCCGATAAAAATTTAATTGTGAAATTTCTATTAACTTTAGGAACCTCGTGAAAACCCCATAAGTTTTCACGAATCCATTAATCGTATAGGTTTTTGTCTAACTATATAGTTAGTGTTATTATTTACTATGGTATCAGAAGTGTGTTTTTGATTATTGGAGATAGTTAGAAGTGTCAAAATGTATTATGGTTTGTGCCATTAGACTCGGATGGTTATTTAAAGTCTTATGGCGCAATAACATTTTTTTCATATTTTCGGACAAAACGTCTATTCAAAACTGTAGATATTATTGGATAAAAAAAAATATCTTGAGGTAATTTTCATGAATATTATTGGGTAAAAATATTTTGAATTGATTTTTATAGATATTATTAGATAAAAATATCTTAAGTTGATTTTTTGTAGATACTATTGGATAGAATATTATGAGATAATCTTTTATAGATATTTTGGGTAGGAGAAAACTACACTCAACTCTCAACTCCAGCCTCATCTCTTCCATATCTCATCCATAAGTATCTCCAGCCACCTCTCCCCACGAAATTATCTTCATTTACACTTTCCATTGAAAGAATATCAAACACTCTCTCTCGGACAGCTTTTAGGAGGTCTTTTGCACACCCATTTCGAAGCTTTTGAAAGCATTTTATTATAAAGTCTCCTTCATATAAGTTGTTTCTTTTTTAGTCTAGTTTACGTGGATATCTTATTTGTCCCATTTGAAGATCATTTGGTCAGTCAAATATTGTATAAACTATAGAAAGGTCATTCTGGGAGATAAACTGGAGAATATGTTATAGTTTGGAGTTTTTGACCAAGCTAATGGATAGATATTGGTCCGAAATTTTTATGGAGTATTGTTAACATGTGTATATGATTATTGGTTGAGGATTTTTGCATGATTAAAGGTTTTGATGGAAGATTTTCTTAGATTTAGAAACTTAGAAACTGGAAGAGGAAAAACAGTTTCTGTTTTGAGAAAGTTTAACTCTTTGGTGGTCTAAACCTATTCCAATGACTTTGATAATTTTATTGGAGGATCCTAAGCATCTTATATACATATTATATTATTATTTTGAAGATATTTGATGTTAGTTTTAAATATATGAAATTTTATGCAAAGAGATATTCAGATAAGCCAAAGTGTGGATATTCTTGGCTAAATTTATGTTTTGATTAATTTCTAACCATGTGATCTTGAATTAGAAGCTTATATATATTTTAGGACATCTTTTTAAACCATGTGATGGTTTGGTTTGAAGATCATATATTTATAAGTCATAGATCAAGAGATTTATCAAAACTAGTTGAGGAAAAAGTTTCTGTTTTTGGACTAAATGTACAACCAAAAACTCCAAATGTTATTTTGTGATTTTGGTGACTTTAGTTTGATGATTTAAAGCATGGTTGATGTTAGGATGATATTATGAATATATTAGAAGTAAGATTTGATTTTTGAAATTCTTGGAGATGTTTTGATTTAAGGTCAAAACTTGTAATTCAAGTGCTTGGATCTTTTTACAAAAAAGTTTGGTGTTAATTATTAGCTTTTTCTAAATGGATGTTTTAAGTATGGTTTTGAACTTAGGATTGGAAGATGTTTGTTGCAAAATTTTGGTTTAAGCATGAATTTTGAAGTTAGAAAGAATTGCAACAAAAATCAAGGGAAATAGCCTATGGATGTTTCGGCCATAGTGTGTTTTTCATAGTTGTGTTTTGTTTTAAATTTTTCTGAGTTGATATTTAAGTTTAGGACAAAATTTACATGAGGAATGTAAATTTTAGAAACTTTTGGAGTTACTATGCAAAATCC
Organism: Carya illinoinensis; assembly: GCF_018687715.1. Taxonomy (NCBI): domain Eukaryota; kingdom Viridiplantae; phylum Streptophyta; class Magnoliopsida; order Fagales; family Juglandaceae; genus Carya; species Carya illinoinensis. The sequence goes on from NC_056763.1 coordinate 21,848,451, forward strand.
TTAAGTTATGGGTAAAACGGTCATTTTCCTACATGTAGAGAGTAAAATGAAAATTTTATTCTTTAAGTTAGTATTTTCCATATTTCAAATATTTAGTGATTTAGTTCTAACTTTTAGAATCACTAATTACAGTTCCTCGTGGTCGCACTTGAAGTTTTATAAGAAACGCGGAGATTGAGGTAAGTTAGTTTTTAACTTACTAGCAGTCTACTGTGTATGTGTGCTAAGTAAATGAATTACAATGTATGTATGTGTGTTATTATATATGTTATGCCATGCCAAGTTATCACGTAATTGTCTATTATACAGAATTTATTCTGTCGTCAATTTTTATCTGTTACATAATATATTCTGTCATGTATTACTGTACCTTACAAGTACGTCATGCTAAGTATGCCATCTATTACATGTATGTCAAGTCATGTAATATTCACTGTTGCAAATATGTCATGTTAAATATGTTGTCTATAATATGTTATGCAATGTTACGAAATATTTCTATCTCAAGTTGGTCATGTATTTCAAGATTCAAGTCACGTTATGTTACGTCAGGGCTTCAGTCATTTCGTATTCCAGTCACGTTTCATCTTGATTACTTATGTATGGGGTCACAGCAATTGTGACGCATACACTACGTGAGACACAGCAATTGTGACACGTAAAATACATGAGGTTACAATAACTGTGGAGTATGTATTTAAGCAGTTAAAGAATAAGTTTCCGTAGAATACATGGGGCCACAACAACTGTGGAGTATGCATTTTTCATGTTAAGTCAAGTTTGTGTAGAATACATGGGGCCACAACAACTGTGGAGTATGTATTTTTCATGTTAAGTCAAGTTTGTGTAGAATACATGGGGCCATAACAACTGTGGAGTATGTATTTACACGTAGAATACATGGGGCCACAACAACTGTAGAGTATGTATTTTTCATGTTAAGTCAAGTTTTAGATCAAGTTCATGTCAAGTTAAGTTCAGTTCATATTTCAATTTAAGTTATGTCAATTATGCTATGTTATACGCTAAGTTATGCTTTAATTACTTATGAATTTGATTATGCATTTATGCTTTTACTGTCATGCATGCATCATTAGCTTGTGTGGAAGTTTTTTGTTAACTTACTAAGATTTGTAATCAAATCTCACTTTGGTAGTTCCAACTACCATTCCCCCCGAATGGTAGATCTTGTTATAGGACCTGAAGGAGAATCAGGAGCTGATCAACTAGACACAGTTGACTAAGCGACGGTACGACGTCAATGTTAATATAGTAGTTAATGTAAATTACTACTTGTATAATGGAGTTGCATCTTTAGTATTTTTTGGATCATAACCATTTTGGACTAGTGTTGTGATCTACTCAATGAGTCTTTATGTATGAAGTATGTTTTAAGCATTTGTGATATTTTTAATTTGGTGCATAGTATTGCTAAAGAAAAAAATTATCCGCTGCGAATATTGCATAATGTTAGATGCATGTTAGGAACATTGCATCTTATATGTCATGAACGGGGGCAGGTAACCTTGTGTTGCATGTCTCGACGCTTCAAATGTACGTCCAATCCCAAACGGAATTTGGGGGCGTCACAATATAGCCCCCCCTCTTGGTTCAAAAATATATGATAAGAACTAAGAAAAATCTCTCTCTTGTTTTCTCTTAAAATAGTATTTAGACTGTGGATTATTAAAGCGTTACTCTAGTAGTACGCTTTACCACTAAGTGAAAAAGTTTATCGATCTGAAGAAACTTGTGGAGCAACTTTATAAGCTGAGCTTGAGGTACTTTCCGCTGTGCATTCTTACAATTGGGGACATGATGGAGACTTGAACTAATTGTTTATTCGGCTAGTTTATCATTCTGTTAACTTGCTATTCATATTTCTTCTAAGAGAACCTGTGAATGTTTCTAAAATAGAACTTTCATATCTTTTCCTGAAATCAATAAAGATATTGAACAGATCTTTTCCCCTCCCTTCCCCGACCCTCTCTTTTTGTTGTAGGTCAACGCTGCACAGAGTGTTGCCAACTGGAAAGGAACGCTATTCTGTAATCAATTAGCTCCTTCTGCGTACCTTTTTTTTTTTTTTTATTGGTCATCTTTGTGCAATTATAAACTCAACAGTCAGAAATTATAGCTCAAAGAGTATATAGTGAGGTTTTCCCTTTGTGTGCATTATGCTCAGATTTATTACTGTTCAGGAGTATGGTTCACATTGAAAAAATATTATGTTTTAGAACCTAGTGGATTAAAGAAAAATGCATCTGTTTGATCTAATTGGATGGTTCTGTGGAGTATATCATCTGGACAAATAATTGACAAATAGGAAATGGGCAAATCATGGCCTGTAAAGGTTTATAAAGTATTGGGTTTATGCTAGTTTAATCTAATTCAGCTGAACTTCTATGCAAACTGTGCTCGTTTTCAAATATTTTACTGCTATTCTTGAATGGTTTGATTCCATAATAAACTCATATAGCATGGAACTTAAATAATTTTCATACATCTAGTGAGCATGAGAAAATTATTTATACAGTATGCTCTATAAATCTTCATTATATGAAGAAATTTTTTGTTATCGTTTCATGGTGTCTCAAGACTATAATGCATTATGTAAAATGGAGTCTAGGAGAAGGAATCCATTATTGCAAAAGATACTGAATTTTTATTATGTGCAAAAAAGCATGCATGTTTCAAATGCTATAGATGAGTGTTTCTTATGCCATCTGCCACGTATGCTCACTTATGTTTTGATGGTGGCTTGTGACGGCCATATATGCCATAGTTTCTGGTGTATGTAGTTCTTCTTCAGGATTCCATGTTACTAGTCAGAACTTTTAGGTTGAAAACGTCAATGTTGCAGGCAGCTTTTTTCTTAAATCCCAACCCAGACTGTCTTGTGGAGTGCCTGGAAAGTTGTTGCAGTGATTAATCTGCCCCAAGGTATGATATAACTGGTGGCCACTTTTTCATTGTCCTCTGTACGAGCACACAAACACGTGCATGGTTGGACATTTGATCCTGTAAGTAGCAATGCAATGCTTTTAGTTTTCTCCATTAGAGAGTTTGCTCAGTACCATGCATCACTAGTATGATCTACAACAGATTCATGCGTTCCATTCCTCCAAATTTTTGTCTTTTACTCTTCTTTTTTGTAATTTTTAATTTATGGAGGTCGAAAATATGTTTGAGATATGTTCACAAAGTTTCTTCAGGTTGTCTTCTTACTTCTAATTGAAACTAATAGTCTCTGTGCATTCCTCTGTAAACATGGTGTTTATTGGTTGTGGATGCTGATATCCCCCAATTCGTAGTGGCGACTACCTGGAAGAGAAGCTCAGGCTTTTATACACCCCGTAGGGTAGAGTTCAAAGATATGGGTGAATAAGAAGATTTGAAGCTGAAGTGAAAGACGTCTGTGTACCTGGTACAATTTAAACAAAAATATAAATGAAATAATTGCAACTTGGACTCTTTTTTCCTAACTCAGTTATTTTCTGTGTTGTGGGTTTAAATTATGATCATGCCATGCATTCTCTTTCCCTTTTAAGAGTTACTTGCACTAGAAATCTCACTGCCATGATGTGAGAAAAGAGACCTGCGGATACTGATTGTTGAGTCAATCTCTCAAAAATTTTAGTCATTCTCAAAGTATTTGGGTTATTAGATCTTGAAGTGTAATTAGCTTGTTTCCAGCAATGAACTGAGACCAGCTTGGAAGTTGGAAATGGATGCACAAGTTTCGATTCTGAAGACCAGTTTTATCAGATAGATGGCTTCATCATCTTCATTTCATCATTCTCTTCGCAAGGCCTAAGGATCATAATATGGTTTAGCAACATATAGGATGCAATATGCCCACATTGTTAGATTCTTAAGGCGCCCATAAAGGTAAGGTTAAACAATATATAATACAAAGCAATACAGATAATCAAGCTGTTAACAAAAATTAATAACTTCTTAAACATTGAAACGGATGGTGCTGTCCTTTTCTAGGGACATGTTCATAATTTCAGAGAAGGGGCCAAAATTGTTCACGATCCAAAAAAGTGTTGATATTTCAACGTAAGTGCTATGGATCTCATGATAAAAATATTTTAATCACAAAAAGATTACATAAAATTAAGTTTACAATTAATATGATTTGATATAATATGTTAGATTATAAACTTACTTTTATTATAAAGTAGATCTAATATATCATATAAAGTCATACCAGTCTGTGAATTTATTTTTATGTATTCTCTTTTAAGAACGTAACACTTCTGAACAAATAGTATGTACATTATTGGTAGCAGAATAAACAGAGAAAAAAAAAACAAAAAAAGAGTAATGCTGCTGTACTTCATAATTTATATCTCTCATTTTATTCCCTTGGCTTATTAAAAAGTTAAATTCTTTTTTGAAAATATATTCAAAACGAAATGAGATCAGAAAATATAAAAGTAAAAGACTAAAATCTTAACTATCTTCTACTTTTTTATATTTGTGTTTTTTATTTTTGTAATAAAATTATAAAAGAGCAAAATGAGTGGCATAAATTCTCAGGCATTAGTAACATTTTTAAAGAAAAATGATATGGGCACGTGAAATTGTTCAACTCACAATTTCTACTCAAATTTGCCTTAACAAATCAAAAGAAAACTGCAATTTTTTGTTTTTAATAAATTTTTATATAGGAAATTGGAGGTTCGAACTTCGAACTTGGCTTTCTGGTGTACGTTGGCAAAAGAAAGAGAAGAAAAGGCTGCACTTTCTCTATCAATATTATCAAGGTTGGAAATAGTTGTACTTGTCGAGACAGTCAACAACGGGCTGTGGACGTGTTGAGATGTCATCGTAAAGCCAGATGAGAGCTGAGGAATCATATTTTACTGTTCTTGCCATCCTCTTTTTCACCCATTGCTTCTCTCGCCCATCTGGTGAACACTCTTATTCAGAGGCTTGGGAAGTTGATCCGTGAAGAGTTGGAAGGAGATGGCAGCGGCTTTGCAACTCCCAGTCATTGACCTGTCCGCACCGGCTCGATTCTCTACCGCTGCTTCAATCCGTCAGGTTCCTACTTATACTTCTTCATCTCCCTTCTTCTTTTTGTTCTTCTTCTGTGATCCCTACCAAATCCTGAACTTCTATTAGTATATAATTTATACCCTTTTAGCTCAATGTCCAAGAAGGTTTTTAGAAATCAAAATCACTTATTTAAGGGAAGCAGTTGAAGAAAAAATTACGTCTTTCTCAATCGTCAATTGCATTAACAAATTTGCTGCTTCTTCCTTTGGACTTAAGGAATTTTTCAAACAATCGTAGAAGTATCTAAAAGATGTTTTTATGTATGAGAAATGCTTTCTTTCAAATTCTCTAAAGCAAATTTTTGTAATAGGCATGCATAGACTATGGGTTCTTCTACCTTGTGAATGCTGGGTTGGAGAAAGAGTTGCTTGACAGGGTATTTGAAGAGAGCAAGAAATTCTTCTCGTTGCCTTTGGAGGAAAAGATGAAACTGGGTCGCAAGGAACATAGAGGTTACACGCCGCTTTACGCCGAGAACCTCGATCCTACTTCGTCCTCCAAAGGTTGAGAGATTCTATCATTCTAATTCTATGGTCATCGATGGTATTTAATGTGGTCATCGATGGTACATGCCGCGCTGTTAGGATCTTTGTGGTGTTTACTAGTGAAAGAGCAAGATTATAACTGTATGTCAGCTAAAAGCTTATTTGTTCTTTTTATTATTATTTGCTCGCATCTTTTCTTTTCTTCTTTTTTATTATTTTTGTGTGAATATGAAGCATTGATTCGTTGATTGGACTTAAGAAGAATGATTAACGTCATGTACAAGAAATTCTTTCTCTTTCTGTTTTGTTTTGTGATTTTTTATTGTACTTGATGGGAGAACAAGAAAGGAGGTAGAAAATGATATGCTTCGAACTATTTCCAAACAGGCGACTCCAAAGAGAGTTTTTATATTGGCCCTTTAGAAGAGACTGCGACTCCAGTTGTTTTAAATCAATGGCCTTCACGAGGTATTGTAGTTAAGGTTTATTGTTATTTTCTTTCTAGTGTTAACTATGGTATTTTGGGTATGATTATTTGGATATGAACTACTATTTACTATTATTAATATAGAATTTCTCTGTTTGTTATCCTGCCAAGGAAATTCTAGATGTTCTGCCTTCCTGGAGAAATACAATGGAAATCTTCTATAGGAAGCTCCTGTAAGTTTTAACATTTCCCCAACGGTGATTGCGCTGCTGTTTTTGCATAACAAATGAGACTAGAAATTAACTATCAACTATTGTACTTTGACAATGATAGATTTTTTGGATATGGGTACTACTTTGTATAGTTTTGGATTTGCTGCTTCAGGTTGGCTGGAAAAAGATTAGTTTCTCTGATTGCTCTGGCTTTGAACTTAGATGAGGACTTCTTTGAAAAAGTGGGGGCCTTGGATAAACCAATGTCATTTCTTCGCCTTCTGCACTATCCAGGTTTACGAACATGATTTCAATATCTGTTATCTGCTTAATTACTCCATTCTTTTTTGTTATCTTGGTACTATTTTATTCAACCATCCAAGCTCCATATATCTCGTTTACCATGTGCCCTATAATCTTTATTTCAGGTGACATGGGATCTTTTAATGAAGAAATTTATGGTGCCTCTGCTCATTCAGATTATGGAATGATCACTCTTCTGGCAACCGATGGTGTTCCAGGGCTTCAGGCATGTTTATTGTTAATCAGCTGCAGTGTCCAGCTCAAATTTTATAACACCTTCATTGCTGTAAAATATCTTGGTTTTTATGCCAACAGGTCTGCCGGGAAAAATCCAAGCAACCACGAGTTTGGGAGAACGTACTTCATGTAGATGGGTGAGTACTTGATTGCTAGTTTTTATCTAAAGGAAGTGTTTGTATGTAAGGATCTTACGTAGCTTTGAATTCAGCAAAAGAGTAACCTTGTAGAGTGGAGGTGTTACATTCTTTGGACAAAAATAAAATTCCTAATAAAACAAGGCTGATTATTATCTTACTTTGTCCCCTTAAGAAATTTTTGTTCTTAAATTTGCAGGGCCTTAATTGTGAATATTGGGGACATGATGGAGAGGTGGACTAATTGTTTATTCCGGTATTTGATCTTTCTGTTAACTTGCTATTCATATTTCTTCCAAGAGAACCCATGAATGTTTCTAAAATGGAACTTTTCATATCTTTTCCTGAAGTCAATAAAGATATTGAACATTTCCTCCCGTCTCCCTTCCCCGATCCTCTCTTTGTTGTAGGTCAACGCTGCACAGAGTGATGCCAGCTGGAAAGGAACGCTATTCTGTAATCAATTAGCTCCTTCTGTCTACCTTTTTTTGTCATCATTGTGCAATTATAAACACAGTAGTCAGGAATTATAACTTAAAGAGCATAGTGAGGTTAGCCGCTTGTGTGCATTGTGTTCAAATTTATTACTGTTCAGGAGTATAGTTCACATTGAAAAATATTATGCTTTAGAACCTAGTGGATTAAAGAAAATGCATCTGTTCGATCTAATTGGATGGTTCTTGGAGTATATTATCTGGAAAAATAATTGAAAAAATCTGAAATGGACAAATCATGGCCAGTAAAGGCTTATAAAGTATTGGGTTTATGCTAGTTTAATCTAATTCAGCTGAACTTATATGCAAAAGGTGTTAGTTTTCAAATATTTCACTGCTATTCTTGAAATTTTTGATTCCATAATAAACTCATTGCATGAGACTTAAATAATTTTCATGCATCTTGTGTGCATGAGAAAATTATTTATATAACATGCTCTAGAGTCTAGACATCTTCATTATATGAAAAAAAAAATTGTTATTATTTCATAATGTCTCAAGACTATAATGTATCATGTAAAATGGAGTCTAGGAGAAGGGAATCCATTACAGCAAACAATACCGAATTTTTATTAACATGCAAAAAGTGGGGGCATGGGGGAGGAATTCAAATTTTACCTTGTGAGTTGGCAAAGGGTGAGCTGTCTGATTGCGAATGGGGGGTTAGGGGTGCGAAATTTGTGTGTGTTCGACAAGGCACTATTAGGGAACTGGCTGTGGAGGTACCAAATGGAAGGGAACTTGCTGTGGAGGGAGATCATTGATCACAAGTATGGTTGTGCGTGGGCGGGATGGTGTTCTATAGAGGGTAGGGGGTCTTATGGAGTAAGCCTATGGAAATTCATAAGAAAGGGGTGGAACACTTTTGAAAAACATCTCAAGTTTGAGGTGGGTGATGGAGCACGAACCCACTTTTGGTTAAATGTTTGGAATGGGGAGAGTCCTCTTTGCACTGTATTTCCAGTAGTCTTTAACTTGGCTGGAAATCAGCAGGTCCCAATTTCAGACGTACTATGTCATGCCAATGGGATGGTAACTTGGAATGTCACTTTTACAAGAAACACTCAGGATTGGGAACTTGAAGAGCTGGTAGATTTTTACAGTTATTTGTATTCAGCAAAGCTAGGTGTCAATGGGGGTGACCGAATATTTTGGACTCACATGGGGAGCAAAAAGTTTACCGTTAAATCTTTTTACAAGGTTTTGACAATCCAACAGCCTAGATTCTTTCCGTGGAAGAGTATATGGTAGGTGTTAGTACCTTCCAAAGTTGCTTTCTTTATCTGGACAGCTGCACAGGGGAAGATTTTAATGGTTGATAATCTTAGAAAGCGAGGTATGGTTGTCATGGAGTGGTGCTATATGTGTAAAAAGAGTGGGGAATTGGTAGATCACTTGCTTTTACATTGTGAGGTGGCTGGGGAGTTATGGGCTGGAATCCTTAGTAGAGCCAGGCTGAGTTGGGTTATGCCTAGGAGTGTGGTGGAGCTACTTGCATGCTGGAATAGGCCTCACATTAGCGCTCAATTGGCAGCAGTGTGGCGGATGATACCTTTGTGCTTAATGTGATGTCTATGGTCGGAATGATAGGTGCTTTAATGATAAGGAGTGTGGAGTGGGGGAAATCTAGATTTTTTTTTTTTGTATTCTCTCTTTTTCAATGGTTTTTTGCTATTGTCCTGAAGGGCGAGAATGTTCATGAGTTTTTATTTTCTTTCCAGCTTACTAGAATGTAACTAGGTTTCTCACTTTGTATACTTCCTATGTACTTGGGCATTGCCTAGTCTATTTCTATTCAATAAAGATTATTACTTATAAAAATAAAAAATAAAAATAAAAAACATGCAAAAAAGTGTGCATGTTTCAAATGCTATAGAAGAGTGTTTCTTATGCCATTTGCCACAAATGCTCACTTATGTTTTGATGGTGGCTTGTGACAGCCATCTATGTCATAGTTTCTGGTGTATGTAGTTCTTCTTCAGGGATTCCATGTTACTAGTCAGAAGTTAAATATTGAAAACGTCAATGTTGCAGGCAGCTTTCTTCTTAGATCCCAACCAAGACTGTCTTGTGGAGTGCCTGGAAAGTTGTTGCAGTGCATCATCTCCCCCAAGGTATGATATAACTGATTGCCACTTTTTCAGTGTCCTCTGTGCACACACGTTTACAAACGTGTGTGCATGGTTGGACATTTCACCCAGTAAGTAGAAATGCAATGCTTTAGTTTTTCTCTATTTGAGAGTTTGCTCGGTACTATGCATCACTGGTATGACCTACAACAGATTCATGCTTTCCATGCCTTCAAATTTTTGTCTTTTGCTAATTTGCCATGGAAGACTGCAAACATTTGTAAGGTTTGCTATTTTGTTTTTAGTGCATTCCCCCAATTGGAGTTGTAGTTTTTTATATGCCGATTAGGCAAGTAAACTCTGCACTTTCGTGTGCAAGTGTGTGAATGTGTTGGTGCAGATTTATCTCATGTTTCTTGTTTGTAATTTTGTATTTATGGGACCGAAAATATGTCTGAGATTTGCTCAACGTTCAGGTTTCTTTAGGTTGTCTTCTCTATTTCTAATTGAAACTAATAGTCTTCGTGCATTCTTTTATAAACATTGTGTTTATTGATTGTGGTTGCAGATATCCACCAATTCGTAGTGGCGACTACCTGAAAGAGAAGCTCAGGCTTACATACGCCTCGTAGGGTGGAGTTCAAAGGCATGGGTGAACGTAGAAGATCTGAAGTTGCTGAAGTGAAAGATGTCTGTGTACCTGGTACAATTTGAACACAAATATAAATAGAATAATTGCAACTTGGACTTTTTTCCCACACTCTTAAGTTAATCTCTGTTGTGGGGGTAACCGTCCCATACCAGTATTGGCACCAGCATAACCACCATAACTAATACCATTATTAGGAGGACCATAGGAGGACCATATCCATAGCTGGGTGTGCTATATCCAGGGGAGCCAAATGGACCAAGACCACGTCCAGTAGGGGTGTATAGGAACTGATGAAACTGGCAGCCATTGACCAGCCGCATCAGGAACCGGCCGGAACTGGTGGAGAACCAGTCAATGTGCGGTGGAAAATGGAAGAAACCGACGTTCAGCTGTTCGGTCTTGGTTTGAAGCTGGACCGGATTGTTGAACTGCCCGTTGATATAAATCTTTTTTCTTTAATACACCTTCTCCAAACGAAGCCGTTCCACTTAAACTATTTAAGTGGAACGATGTTATTTTCAGCCTATAGTAAACAACACAATTGAAACGACGTCGCAACATCGTTTCATGCAAAACGAATGAATTTATTTATTTATTTTTATGTGAAATAACCCATTTGGTATTAAATCAAACGTCGTTGTTTCAAGATGGGTTATCTTTTACCCCTCGCTTCTTCTTTCCTGCATCAGTTTCTCTATCATCTCTCTCCCCTTTACAACACTCTCTCTCTATACTCTCTCAAGCAAAGCTTGCCGTTAGGTGAACCAAAATCTGGCCGAGCACCGACAGAGAACCGATACGGCCAGCTTTCCTCCTCCCCATTGACTAGTTACGGTCAGTGGCTCCTCCATCTTAAATGACGTCGAGTTTGTCCAAAAACCGTGCCGAAAGCATCGGTTTTCACTCCTAACGTCCAATACTCTGTGGCTGCATGTACTTTGGATTCCATTCAACTATCATATTCATTTGGTTTACCACCAGATGCGCCCTCTTATTTTGACACCTCTTCCTTGTTAGTCTCCAAAGTCTTGTCTAGAATTCTTGACTCATCAAAATGAACATCCCCGCTAAGAATTTTCCCTTTTAAGAGTTACTTGCACTAGAAATATCACTGCTATGATGTGTGAAAAGAGACCTGCAGATGCTGATTGTCGAGTCTCAAAAATTTTAAAGTCATTCTCAAAGTATATGATTTATTAGATCATCTTGAAGTGTAATTAGCTCGTTTCCAGCAATCAACTTAGACCTTGGAAGTTGGAAATGGATGCACAAATTTCAATTCTGAAGACCAGTTTTATCAGATAGATGGCTGCATCATCTTCATTTCATCATTCTCTTCGCAAGACCTTAGGATCATAATCTGGTTTAGCAGCATATATGATGTAATATACCCACACTGTTAGATCTTTAAAGTCACCCATAAAGGTAAGGTTAAACAATATATGTTTAAAAAAATTACTAACCTCATAAACAATAAACTGGTGGTGCTGTCCATTTTTAGGGACAACATGTTCATAATTTCAGAGAAGGGGCCACAATTGTTCACAAGAAGTTTTAGGGATGGAAATTGAAACGTGTTAAGCTAAATTTCAGCATTGAAAATGCATAGAAGCACATAAATAGTTTACATATAACAAAAAAATATTTTTAAGCTTGTTTATTGATACACTCAACAAATTGTCGATGCGGAAGTCTACCACATCAGTTAGTATAAAAAAATATATTGATATTAATTTATTTTTATTTTTTTGGTGACCGCAATGGATTTTAATATTTTATAGTAAAATAATATGTACATGAAGTAGCAGAATAAAAAATAAATAAAAATGATATAGACACTTGAAAGAACATAGAGACAACTTTGAATATGATTGAGACATATAAAGCACCTGTTGAATAGTATAACGACGACTTGAGGACAACTTTTCAACTCACGATTTCTATTCAAATTCGCCGTTACAATTCAAATGAAAGCTGCACAATCTTGGTCAATATTGTCGGCCCTGCTATGAATTTGTTGAGACAACATTGTAAAGCGACGTGAGAGCTGGTGAATCATATTCCAGTTCCTTCAAATCAGCCGGGATTGTTGCACAGTATTAAAAATCTCATTTTATTTTAATTTATTATTATTATTTTTTTAAAATTTTATATAAAATATAATAAATAATTTAATTTTTTTAAATTTTTATATAAAATTAATATTAAAAAATTATATTATAATAATATTTTATTTATTATTATTTAAAACACTTCATCTCCAAACGGATTAATAACAAACAAAATATCTCAGCTTTAGATTCTCACAGAATATTCTCTGCTCGGTTTCCTCATCACTCGACTCCTATCTACCGCATGGACCATTTCTTAAAACAAAAGGGTCATTCTTTACCCACATTTATCGAAATATCTATATTATATGTGACCGAGATTCTGTGGTTCCCACAATTGCTTGAGAACTTATGACTCATTTCCACCTAAACATATATATTTTTAAAAAATGCTACTTCTACTTAGAATTTTTATTTATATAACAATACCTATTCACGTATTAATTATTAATATATTAAAAATTATGAAATTTTAAATTTTAAATTTTTAAAAAAATTAATAAAATAAGTCTTATACATAAAATTATAAATATATGTAGCACTATTCTATATTTTTTGCAAGGATATAGGAGAGAGATTTTTTAAAAGTGATTGTAGCACTTTAAAATGTGTTTTTTGTGTTTATTTGATAATTGTTTGTATTTAGTAAGGGAAGAGGGGGACGAGAGTAAGATGGATGAAAAAAGTGATTGGATGGGAGTTTGATATCCTTTGTTTGGCTGAGAAGAAAAAGAAAAAAATAAAGATAAAGATCAAGGAAGGCTGTGTAAAAGAATGGAGGTAATACGAAGACTTGGTTATTTGTCCTATGTAACGTTCTTGATAATCAAGAACTGCTGATTACCACCCAGACTTCAGATTCCTCTTGATGATTAACTACTCACAACACACAAGACTAGAAGTAGTAGAGAAAAGTGCAACACACAATGATTTAACTCCAGATTCCATGATGAATCTGAACTGGGAATTTTCGAGGAACTCCCAACCTCCAAGACTCAAGATTCTTATTCAACCGATATCCTTACATGCAAGAACTCTGCTATTCTTATACTCGCAGAGTGAATCCAGAAATTCAAAATGCAACTAATACAACATAAAACGCACCCAAACTTCTAACTATCAAAACTCACCGTATTACTTAAACCAACACACCGTTTTACTAAACATCAACAAATCCCTTTTAATACAAAACGCCCCGTATTGTTCACTGCACATGTTCTGCCGTTAAAGTCGTTATTTATCACAGACTTCACACTTCTCTCTTTTGCACTCAGCAACCTTCTTCAAGGCCATTGCTCCCAGCACACCCGTGACATCCTAGCATATAAGGATGTCCAAAGCTTGTAATTTCTCAATATTTTCATTTGTTATTTATGTTAATTATTTAAAATGAATTATAAAATAATTATATCAATATCATTATTTAAATTTTTTCTACTAGTTTAATATCTATAATTTTTTTGAGTAATGTTAGGTATGATATATTTTTTTTAATGAAAAATTGACTTCATTAATTCATTAGAGAAAAGTTATATTCATGATCGGATATATACAGAGAAATTCTCATATCACAAGTCAACTACTGCGTTTGGAGTTCCAATAGTACACAAATTTCTTTATGACTAATATAGTCTTAATTAACCTCTGAGAGAACTTAACCTCCAAGGACAAAACTGTCAGAAAGTTTAAAAGACTATCTTTTTTATTTATTTATTTTATTATTTTTTTAAAACTAAACAAAAAGAAACAACAATAAAAGTAAAAAGATAGATGTAAAAATGATGAATTACAATTTATATCTACTCCAGTAAATTTTGAAATCAACCATAAAAGTTAGATATGAACGATTCCGATAAACCATCACTATCTTTCCAATAATTGGTCTAGGAAGTACCTTGTTCTGCTCGTGCCTCACAAGAGATGTCGGAGAATTATAAATCTGTCTTTTCGATTTTAAAAGAAACAAAATAAATTAAAAAAAGAAGAAAAATGAGGGAAGGAGATGGAGAAAATGAGAGAATAAGAAGAGAAATGAAGAGAAATGAGGGATGAAAAAAAGAGAAAATGAGCGAGGAAAATGAAAAAAAGAAGAGCCTCTTCCTTCAGCATGTGGTATGATATCAAACAATAAAGTCTATTATTAAAAAATAAATTTTTTTGATGTAAATTTTAAATTTATTCAATTTTTTTTTAAGAAAGTGTGCTTTACAGTTTACACTCTAAAATTGTAGAAATCATTTTACATTTTTATATAAGATAAACAACGTGAGAAAATTATAAGTTTTTTTTTGTTTTATGTTTTAAAGACAATATTCTCAACTTGTAAAAAAAAACACATGTTTTAATTCATGACGATATTTATTGTTTCTATTATTAATGATATCAGAGAATTAAAAAAGGCTTTTTAATTAGAGATATCATAAATATAGACTACAGTTCCATACGGACACGCGATTATATCATTTTGTATACCTATATGGATAGCGTTCCATTTTCTTCTCTCCCTTCTGCGAAGTTCTCACAAAGGTTGTAACGCTAAAAAACAAGAAGGGTCCGAAGCTCCCGACCGCTGGCTTTCTCGGATAATTTTGTTCGGATCCCATTGGATCCGATTCGTATAATCGCCGCAGGCATCCGTTCCCAGTTTCCTATCCCAATCCATCCACATCCAGCCTGATCCGATTCAAATCGCTATGACTCGGAAGTGTTCGCATTGCAGCCACAATGGGCACAACTCCCGGACGTGCCCGAACCGCGGGGTCAAGCTGTTCGGGGTCCGGTTGACCGACGGGTCTATCCGGAAGAGCGCCAGCATGGGAAATCTGAGTCACTATGCCGGGTTGGGTTCGGGCATCAACCATGCAGGGTCAAACACTCCGGGATCACCTTGCGAGACTCCGGACCACGATGCCGCTGCGGAGGGGTACGCCTCCGAAGACTTCGTGCCGGGCTCGTCCTCGAGCTGCCGCGAAAGAAAGAAAGGTTTGGGATTTTTTTTTTATTTGCTTTTAATTTCATTGAATATTATGGAATTTGTTTCTTAATGTTTTTATCCAACTTATGGTTTTTGCATGGTTGTGGTTAGCCTCTGTGAGGAAATAATTGAGAATTACGGTAAGGTTGTGCTGTTGAAACTGATGGATTGGGTATGGTGTTTTTTTCTTCAAAGAAAAGCCAACCCCTGGTAGTTCGGATTTCTTTGCTTCTAGAATTTGAATTGAGTTTAATAGCCAATGATCATAAACTGGAAAAGAAAAGCATATGATCCGAGCTTTGGTCATAACTAATATGATCTGAGCTTTAATTTACAATAATTTTAAATATGATGTAAAAAAAAAATTGCCGTGTTAAAGTTTAGTTTACTTTTGGAAGCTATGGAGTTTAGGGAAGCACACCGGTGTAGCACAAGGCCATGAAGTTCCGTTTTCAAAGTCGTATCAAGATGCAGGGAAAAACAACTTTATTTTCTTCTAGTTTTCTCTGTCATAAAAATTTCATTGTCTCGTTTGGATAGTGAGATGATATGAGATGATTTGTAAATAGTAGTGAAATAATTTGTGAATAGTGGTAAAATAGTTTGAGTTAATATATTTTATGGGATTTTAAAAAATGAGAGGGAAAAAATTGAATAAAAATATTATAATGTTAAAATATTATTAGAATATAATTTTTTAATATAATTTTTGTTTTGGGATTTGAAAAAATTGAATTATTTTTGTGTTTTGTTTGGAAGTTTGAAAAAGTTGTAATCGGTAACGATTAATAAAAAAGTTGAATATTTGAAATTGAAAATTGTTTGTGGTATTTGGATATTGAAATGAAATGGGATGAGATGAAACGATATGGGATGAGATGAAACGATATGGGATGAGTTTGGAGGACTTTGCTATCCAAACTGGGCGTAAATATAAGAGGTAGGGAAATACAAATTGTTCTAAAGAAAGAAATGAAAATCTTGATCGCGTTAAGGGCGCTGCTTAATTAACAGACAATGCATTTTTTGTAACTCTCTTTATTTTTGTTCTATTTTGTCCTGACTACAGTAGTTTCGACGATTTGTTTCTTTAAGTTTGGAATGTCCAATGTAAATGTTACAATCCAAGTGTCCCACATAGTTTAAGTGCAAATTTAACCATGTTTATATTAAAGCTATTGGGCACCATCTCCTTGGAAGTTGGTTTTCAAGAGTGGTGCTACTGAAGGGTTTGTATATTTTGGTATTGGAGCCAACTACCACATTGAGTATGGGATTGGGTATAACTTATTGAGTACAGAATCAAATGAGTTTTGGGTTTGTGGTTAGGTCTCGAAGGGGTCAACTCCAACTTAGAGGCTTGATTAAAATGTCTTGGAAATGTGTAAGCAAAAAATGCCAAGTCATTGAATAACGGTATGTGAGTAGAGTCGCCAAGGAGAAAGAAAAGCTACCATTGGATCAGTAACGATAGAGTGAGCCAATGTGAACATTAGTTTTGGAATGCAGCGGCATGCTACAATCCAAGGGTCTCACATAGCTTAAGTGTAAGGTTAATTAAATTTATAACGTTCTTGGGCACCCTCCCATTACCAACTGGTTTTCAAGGGTGAGCTCTACCAAAGGGTTTGTATTAATGAATCAATTTGCTATTTGGGTTTGGGCATATCACCATGATTTAATAACCCATATACTCCAAATAACTCTTGTACAGTACAACTAAGTAAATTTTGACACATTTAAACCATCCAATTTTCAGAGACACGTCTAAACCACCCATATACTCCAATTAACTAAGCTTTGAAGCCTCATGTTAGTTCTTTCAAAAGGCTAGCTCGAACTTAAATGATTGCTCTTTATATGGTTTGAGCAATAATGTGTCTCAAGTTCGAATTGTTAGAGAGAAGAGCAGAAAGGAGAAATCCATTTCTTTAAATACAAGGAAGGAGGCATAATACTTTTCAGTTATTGATTCAATAAATATTATCTGTATATTCCTGACATCTATAAGACATTAAAATACAGTGTGAAAGAAGCTTACATGTTATTGAACTGTGACCTCATTTGATGCCTTTAATCTTAAATCTATGGGTAATTGTACCATTCATGTCCTGTTTGTCGCTGAAATGGCTAATGATTGGTTCTGCAGGCATTCCATGGACTGAAGAGGAACATAGGATGTTTTTACTTGGACTGCAGAAGCTTGGCAAAGGCGATTGGCGTGGAATATCTCGCAATTATGTTGTATCAAGGACACCGACTCAGGTGGCCAGCCATGCTCAAAAATATTTCATCAGGCAAACAAATGTATCTAGGCGAAAGAGACGTTCCAGCCTGTTTGATATTATAGCAGATGAAGTTAGTACCTTTCTTTTCATTAGATGTAATGAGCTAATTTACCATACACACGTTCACACACAGACACAATCAACATGAAAAAATAAGGAGAAGGAGAATAAGAGAGAAAAAAAAGAAAAGAAAAAAGAATTGCCTGAAGCTTCTATATGCCTGAACCTAACATTGTCTGATATGGTCTGTCATTTGTTACCGGCATATAATTTTGATTGGGTTTTTGCAACCTTCATGCATTGAAATAGAGAACCAAAACAGCACGGTCATGCATATTACAGGTATGGGTCAATTTTAAATGGTTCCACTCCCGATTGGGAGAAGTCTACCCCTTTCCTCTGACTATGGGATAATTTTGTTGTTAAGGCTTGTCAAAATTATGGTTCTCTAGTCGAGTTTTTGTGCGATTGTCCTATTTTACGGTAACTGGAGACATCTTTTGCCTTTTTTCTTATGATACCCACTTGACATGCGATTCCTCCCCCTACTTTTGCTCGTGGATGCATGAAAGCTTAATAAGTGTTTAGAAGTAGTTCTTATTTTTCTCCCTTCTTCTGCTATCTTATATGTTTGCTATTAATATTTCTCCAGTCAGTTGAAACTCAGATGGTACCTTGCGACTTCTTATCTGCCAACCAATCACAGGCTGAAACACAGTGCAATCCTCCATTGCCTACCACTCCTGCTTTGGACGAAGAATGTGAATCAATGGAGTCAATCAACTCCACTGATGGAGATTCTGTTCCTCCTAAGCCTGATAGCTCACAACCTTCCTACCCAGTGGTATATCCTGCTTATTTCTCACCAATCTTCCCATTTTCCTTACCATTCTGGTCGGGATACACCACAGAGGAAACTAAGAAGGAGACACATGAGGTTCTCAAGCCAACTGCAGTACATTCAAAGAGCCCAATCAATGTAGATGAGCTTGTTGGCATGTCGAAACTGAGCATAGGAGAATCTGCCGGTTCATCTTCTCTTTCACTGAAACTGGTTGAAGGGTCCTCTAGGCAGTCTGCTTTTCATGCAAATCCGGGCTCTGGCAGTTCAAGCATTAATTCAAGCAGCAGCCCTATCCATGCAGTTTGATGAGCAGTAGCTTTTCTGAGTTCCAGATTCTAATGTTTGCTCAATGCTGGGTTGGCTCCACAAGGTACTGTTAGTACAAGAATAATAATATGTAGTTTGGTATTTTTAGTTATTTTTGCTCCTGGGATCACCTTAATAAGGTTGTTGTATGTATGCTAATTAACTTAGTTAATTTCTTAGCTCTAAAAGAATTTAGAAGAATTATCTCCTTTTAAAAAAAACATGAAATGATCCTCACTAATGCTAATAGGTCATTTTCTGGGGCTGGAAGAGTTTGAGCACTTTGTGGTCCAATTCACTTCCAGTTCCACCTTCAAGAAGAAATATTATTTTGCTCGTTAATTTTATGAAGAGTTGTGTATTTTATAAATCATTATGGAAATAAATTACTTAAATTCATTACAATTATAAATAAGTTAAAATCTCAAATCTTTTATTATGCTAACTGATCAATATTATCAATATTTTGCCCATTTTTTAAGCCTTTTAGAGTACTAGTAGTGGGTTCAATAAAGTTTGGTCAAAATTTATTTAGAAAATTCACTTTTATAAATTTAGCTAGTCACTTTTCAACAATACTAAATAACAAACTCAATAAATATATCATTATTCTACAAAAATATTGATTTTGACATTTTCATTTATATTAATTCTAATTGTAATTCGAATATTTATTCGTTATTAAAAAAATTAAACATTAATTTTATAACGTTCATATTATTCTACCAGATAAAATTTTTTAACGGTATTTTTTTATAACGGTCATATTTTTTCAAATATAATATAGATGTAAATTAAAGTAAAAAGCTACGCAAATAATTAAATATATTTAAGAAATAGAAACTAGGAAATGCAATAAGAAAGAATAAAAAAGCAAGAGGAAGAATGAATTTTTTTATGCCAAAATAATATTTGGCTAGCAGTCGAAGCTTAACAAATTTGATCAGTGAAACTAATTAAAGTTAAAATTATTGTAGTTTTATTGAGTCTAACAACAACTCTTTTTTATGCTTTTAAATTAAATATTGGTCAAATTTAAATTTTATTGAGTCTATTGCTAATGCACTTAATTTGACAAACGGGATAAGCTCGAAGTTTTTTTAACAATATTATTATTATTGGGTGAGCTTTATTTTAATTAATGGTAATTGGGTCTGTTTCAAACTCGTTGAAAAGTATGTAAGACGTGGCATGCGACTATTCAGACAAATCCACTCGAATTTTTTACAATTTTATGTTGAAGATATTTTTTATAATTCAGAAATATATAGGTGTAAATTGAAATATATGAATCTTATTATAATTAATGTTGAAATCTATACCATTCAATGATAATATTTATTATTTTAAGAGTTTGATGGCAAATTATCCAATTTTCTAAATAAAAAATTTAAATTCGAAATTCTCCACCCTCTTATATTATATATATAAACCATTTAATAATAACATTTATTATTTTAAGAGCCTGATAGTAAATAATTCGATTTTTTAAATAAAAAATCTAAAATTGAAATTCTCCACCCTCTTATATAATAATAATATAATATTTATTATTATAAATTTATTGATTATATACTTAGTATTCGTGTTAATGCAAAATCGGAGTTCTTTAAATTTATTGTTTGATTATTTTAATTATTTTATTTATTTAATAGTTAGAGAAATGATTATTGATAAAGTTATATATTTATTTTTTAATATTTAATAGTGTTAAAAAAAGTTTAAAAAAATAAAAATAAAAAATCATAAAGTACACTGGCGGTGGGCCTGCACATCAAGCTGGCGGTACGACCTGCAAGCAGTTCCCTTCCAAGTTTTTTCTCCGTTAATAAAAGCTCATTTAATTCTCGCGTGAAAGTTGTGAGCCGTTTGGTCCAATTTGGCTGGCATTTGTAATGGCAAAGTCAACACAAAGTGTCCCATGGGTCACTTTATTATAAAAATAATAAAAGAAAAAAAAGTTAGTTATAAATACAATTAAATATTAATATTTATATTAATTTAGTGTGATTAATAAAAAAAATAAATTTTATTAAAAATAATGTTAATTTAAATTTTAAATATGAATAAATTAATATTAATAAAAATATAAAATAATTTTAAAATAAGGAGAGGAAGATAGGACCTCTTCCATCCTCGCTTAGCAATCAAAAGGAGTCAATTTGGTCAACTCTTGCCACTTTTAAATTTCAGCTTAGATAAAAAAATGAATAATGATAGCTTTATTACTATTTTATTATTATTTTACTATTTTTTTTAATTTTTAAATATTTTTTTATTTAATAATTAAGTAAGTGACTATCACTAAAATTATATATTTTTAAAATTTTTTTTTAATAGTTAAAGATGTTAAAAAAATACTTAAAAAATGATAAAAAAAAAACACATTACAAATGATAAAATAGTAGTAAAAGAGTGGTAAGTGTATCATTATCTTTAAAAAATAAGATGATCTTAGATAAAAAAAATAAAAGTTAAATAAAATATTATTATTATTATTTTGAGATTTAAAAAATTTGAATTGAAATTTAAAAAAGTTGAATTGTTTATTATATTTTATGTGAGAATTTGAAAAAATTGTAATGATAAAATAAGATGAAATGAGGTAAGATCACCTCTCAATTTAAACAAGTAAAAGTTTCTATGTTTAATTAGTTAGACAGGTGATATTAATAGTACATTATATAATTGTGTATAAATAAATTTTAATTAGAGTAGAATAAGAGATATTTAATTATAATTTTTGAAAATTTGCAATAAAAATATTGAAAATCAAACGATCCTTATTATAATGTCAACTCTATTGGTGAGGGCAAAATAAAAAATCCCGAGAAACCAATGAAAAAAATAACAAAAAAATGGACAATTCGTACTTTTTACCTAAACAATATTTGTGCTATTTGCTTAAAAAAAAAAAAGGTGCTAAAGAAATAAATGCAGTACTTCTTTTATTAATGTCAAGGAGTGAAAATCGATAGCTACGCCGAACCTATAAGAGATAAACATTTTTAAATCGATCGGTGAAATGGAAGAAAACCGACAACGTTGGTTTATTATGCATAAATCTAGTCGGTTTATCGGTGGCGTGATGAGAAAGAAAATGGAAAAAACGTCGCGATGAGAGAGAACATTGTGCCGCACTACGCTACTGTCGTGCCCACATCATGATGAAGAGAGAGATATGGGAGGTGTGATGATATCAGGATGAGAGAGAGGGGCGAGGTGCGTTGATAGAGAAGGAGGAATGAGAAAGAAAGTGAAAGAGAAATGAAACAGGGAGAAGAGGAGAGAGATGAGTGGTTTAGGTCCGTTCGATTATATAGATAAGTTGAAATGGGACGAGATGTTTTAAATAATAATAAATAAAATATTATTATAATATAATTTTATAATATTAATTTTGTATTAAAATTTGAAAAAAATAAAATTATTTATTATATTTTATATAAAAATTTAAAAAAATTATAATAATGAGTTAAAATGAGATGGGATGAATTTTTTAATTTTGTATAACCAATTTCAAATCTTAATTTTATGTCATTTTATTTTAATTTTTTTTAAATAATATGTATAAAATAACGTCATTTTACTCAAATACGACATTATTTTATTTAAAAAATATATTATACCAACCACTTTGGCGAAACTGAACCGACAGATATTGGTTTTATAAAAGGGCTTTGCTACATGCAGTCGGGAAACGCAGTCGGCGTGCAGTCGGCTGTACGGAATGAATAAAAAAAAATTATAAAAAAATTATTTTATATTCAAGGGGACCTGCATGAATTATAAAAAGCTATAAAAATATTTTTTTTTTTTCATGTAGATCCTGTATTAATTTTTTTTTTATAGCCGACTGCACGCCGACTGCATTTCCCGACTGCACAAATCATTTCTGTTTATAAAATTTCTACCACTTGCTGGCCGATTCAATCTATTCCTATACACCCCTAATTAATGAAGTTGTTTGTTAAAAATATAAATTTATTAACTCACCAGTTTATATATTAGATTTTAAAACAAATTTATTATAAAAAATAATATAAAAAATTTAGCATATTCATTTAACTTTTTATTTTTATAAACTTAATATTTTATTTTATAAAAAATATTTTAGTTACAAATAAATTTTATAAAAATATATTTATAAAATAACATAATTTGTTTAGTAATTGTCGGATTATATAATTATTTTATTATCATAAAAATTTAAAATATTATATAAAATTATGTTAATTTATAAATTTAATTTTATAAAATTTTTTAAAGAGACTTTTTCTATTTTGATGAAAAGTATTATTATTATTTTTTCTGATGTTAAGTAGACATGAATTTTAGTGAGTTAATATTTTATTTTATTAAATATGTCACGTGAAAAATGAGTATTATTTATTTTTTATCGGGAAACACGATGTAACGGTGGACAGCCTTCGGTACTGGTTGGCAACAAGTCCTTATCCTAATTATACAGATCATAGCTGAATGGGCAGTCCAAATATGTTAATATTTAAATATTTAAAAAAAAATTAATTAATTACATCAACGTTGAAAATGAGGTTACAAAGAGGGGATATACTATCGTTATTAATCTAGCTGAAATAGAGCTATTGAAGACGTTCTCTGAGATTCATAGCTGAAATTGTTCTGAAAGATTAGATTTTTGGGTTTACATTTGTGTTTGTTTGTGTGTGAATTTTGGGCTGTTTCGAAATGGCGGGTGTTGATCATCTGGCGACCGAGAGGAGCAAGGCTCGTTTCGATGTGGAGGAGATGAAGGTCGTCTGGGCCGGTTCTCGCCACACCTTGGAGCTCTCCGATCGTATTTCTCGCCTCGTCGCCAGCGATCCGGTCATTTTTTTCTACTTCCAGTGTTTTTGTTCTTCTTTTCGCCCAATTTGGTTCTGTACTGCTAGACAATCTAGGAGACGGACAAGAAACTTGATCTTTTGTTTTCATCTGTCAATTTGTAAATCCTTTAGTTTGTGAACACCAATATGTTTGAAATCTTTTGATTTGTAAAATGTTTAATTTGATATTTTTTCTCCTTTTAGGCCTTTCGAAAAGATAACAGGGCTATGCTAAGTAGAAAGGATTTATTTAAAAACACGTTGAGAAAAGCGACTTATGCATGGAAACGGATCATTGAGCTTCGTCTTTCTGGTATGTCCCCCACCTGATTTCTCCTTCGTTACGTTATTTTCCTTCAGTTCTATATTTTTTATTTTTTGAAAATCCTTTTCTACATTTGACCATGTTCGAATATCTTTATGGAGTTTCATTTTTCTTGTGTAATTCACATTGGAAAGTTTATCATTACAGAGGAAGAGGCATCTAAGTTAAGGTTTTATGTGGATGAACCTGCTTTTACGGATCTTCACTGGGTATGCTCTATTCCTTGTCTTGATGATATATACGTGGAAAAAAGAAATCACTGACATGGTCAAGTTGGGTGTAATTTTAGCTCTTAGAACTTTGTATGTGCCTAAGCCTAGTCATGTTTCCTTCGAAGATTATATTACACAAAGGTTTTGCTTCCAATATTTCCTTTCTTCGTATATTTCTCTATAGGGCATGTTTGTACCAGCTATTAAGGGGCAAGGAACTGAGGAGCAGCAACAGAAGTGGTTGCCGTTGGCATACAAGATGCAAATAATTGGTTGCTATGCACAAACTGAGCTTGGTCATGGGTCCAACGTTCAAGGGCTTGAAACAACTGCGACATTCGATCCCCAAACGGATGAGTTCATTATTCATAGTCCTACATTGACTTCAAGTAAGGTGAGTAGAATGTACAATGAGCTACCTGATTTTCTTTCCATGAAATATTTATAACAAATATCACGAAGCATAGAGCTGCTCCTTAAGTTCATCTTAATTTCATTTTATAATAGTACTCCTAAGCATAATCCAGTGAGGGTTCTTATCTCTTTATCGATCGGTCTTCTATGTGCATAGTGCTTTGAAAGGGTACTTAAAAAACACGTGTTCTTTTTGCCCCCTCGTTTGAACTTTTTTTTTTTTATGTCGGGGAACCTCTCCAAGGCAGGGCCCTTTGGACCCACCCCTGCAGAATAAACCCCGGTCCCGTGCACCGCACTCTCGGAAGTTTCCCTACATGGAACTGATTAAATTGCTGGCTTTTCACCAGGGGGTGTGGCCCCAAAGGATTGTTTGCACCCATGAGGTGTTGAAGCTTGGACCTTGAAGGGAATGAGACCTCAAGACCAAGGCCTTCACCACTTGGGCCAACCCCTTGGGGTTCCCCTCGTTTGAACTTCCTAGAAAAAGTTCTTATTATGTCTATCTTTTTTGTGAATAGTGGTGGCCTGGTGGATTGGGTAAAGTTTCCACACATGCTATTGTGTATGGACGTCTTATTACTGCTGGTCAGGACTACGGTGTGCATGGTAACCACCAAACCCGTCCAAAACTGATAGCATGTAAAATTTTCCGTTCTGTAATAACCATGATAAATTCCATTTGTAGGTTTTATTGTCCAGCTGCGGAGTTTGGATGATCACTTACCTCTTCCTGGAATAACTGTTGGTGATATTGGAATGAAATTTGGAAGTGGAGCATATAACACCATGGACAATGGTGTTTTAAGATTTGATCATGTTCGCATCCCAAGGGATCAAATGTTGATGAGGTTACTTTGTTTTATACACACACCTCTCTCTCTCTCTCTCAGTTGCTTTTAAGTAAATTTTTTTCTTGAGCAAATACTCTAAAGAGCCCTCCTGATCGGCAGCTGTTAGCATGTTCATTGTTGCCAACTCAACCCCTTTAGTTTTCATCGCCAAGATTATAAAATGAGGATATTCACGGTCTGCATAAACCAAATGGAGGGTCCATCCTAATCTTAGTACTATAAAATGAAGTGCTTGTTTTATGTGCACCAGAGTTACAGTGGGAATTAGGGTGTATACAAATTGATTTGTTCATGAACATTTCGAGCCTGATTCATAGAAATTCGACTTTGGGTTTCATTTCTTTAATTAAATAATTGATTTGGAACCTAAATTTATTAGAAAAGCAGTTAAAAGATGAGCTAGCATACCTAACAAATTAGTTCTGAGAATATACTAAGCATTTAAAAGATTAGTAGAATTCATCTTTCTAATGTGATAGAGGCAACTTGAATCCTTGTGAACATGAGTTTATCTAACTCATTGAAACAATTTTATCTACTTATATTGGGTATCTATGTATGAGTGTGTTTGTGTATCTGTTTATATTGCAGAATATAAAATATATTGTTATAGATTTGAAATGGAATTATCTAAATTGATAGATAATGTCATAAGATATACCATACATAGTCTATTCCGTGATCTAAAACTGATATGATTTGTTACATATACAATATTGGTGAGTCAGATTTTATGAAATTAAAATCTCACAATGAACTCATCACTGTGCAGTCTAGTAGTCATAAGGTGGATTTGAGATGAGTTATAGACTCAGACATTCTAGATTCGATTCCACAGTAGGAGTTCTCTTAGATTACCCAATACACAGTTTTAGTGAGTGGGATCATGTATGAGGGGGTTTATTCCCCAGGGGCAGGTTCAAAGGCTCCTGCCATGGTGAGTTTAAATGTCATTACAAAAATCATGAAGAAAGTTTAGTTCATCTAACTAATTTGAATGGTTTATAATCTTAAAGACTATCAACTAGTTAATGATTAACATAAACTTACAAAAAGAAATATAGTTTATTGATTATTATGAGAAAAGAAAAAATTAATAAAGCAGCTCACAAAGAATCTTGAACTTGTTTAAAAAATAAATGGACTAAACATCCAGAGAGTCCATCTAGATTAGCCGCTCATTCAAGCCCCCCACTCTCTCATTATGTCTTATGATAGCATTAAAGCCTCCTTTCCTGGAGTGCCATGGTTGTCCTTGTGTAGAATAACTTGAAAATGAGTGGCCTTCCCCTCAAGTCCCCATTTTCAACAATGTAATAAAAGTTTGTACTTCACAGATTTCTTGTCATTTGCATGGACAGATAGGAGGGCTTTTTTTTTTTAAAAAAAAAGAAGATGTGAGAGCTGTTCTGAAGCTTGTTCAAATGTGCCAGGGTTTCACAGGTTACTAGAGAAGGAAAATTTGTGCAATCCAATGTTCCACGGCAGCTTGTTTATGGTACCATGGTCTATGTAAGACAAACAATTGTAGCTGATGCTTCCTGTGCTTTATCGCGGGCAGTTTGTATTGCCACTAGGTATAGTGCTGTTCGTAGGCAGTTTGGTTCGCAGAATGGTGGCGTTGAGACCCAGGTATGGTAAACCTTTTTCTGTTTTAAAAGTATCAGTATTCTTACCGTATGGGACATGCTATTGATAAAATATGTGCTGAGGTAGCTTGCACTTCATAAATGTTGTTGGTAATCTGGTGTTTACAGTTTTATCTCTTAGCTGGATGATCCCTGGTTAGGAATTTGGGTAATTTTTATGATCATTAGTATGGTGTTATTGCTATATTTTTTTTTTTCCTCTGAACATTATATCAATCTAGATTGTGCAACATTCACGATTGGATGACTCTGTGCTTATACTGTATTTAGGTAGCATTTATGACCACTCAGAATGATGATGGGATGGCCAGGACATACTTAACTTTTACCAAAAACTCACTTTTTCTTGAATGAACGTCTCTTATGCCTTTGCCACATTTGCCTTCAGGTGATTGATTACAAAACTCAGCAAAGCAGACTCTTCCCTTTGCTGGCTTCTGCTTATGCTTTCAGATTTGTTGGTGAGTGGTTAAAATGGCTGTATACGGATGTGACCCAAAGATTGCAAGCCAATGATTTCTCAACATTACCTGAGGCTCATGCATGCACTGCCGGTTTGAAGTCTTTGACTACAACTGCAACTGCTGTACGTGACAATTACTGATCCCAGCACCTTGCTTATCTTAAATACATCAATCACTGTCCAGTTTTGATTAAATCCCTCTCTCTGTTTCTCTCTATCTCTCTCTCACACACATACACATAGAATCTTGCAGTGAACAATGGAGTTAATGAGTCTTAATATGAACTAAACTGAAACTGGGATGGTGGAGTTGTGGTCACACTTGGCACTTATTCTTTTAAGCCAAACCTATGTACTATAGATTTGATGAGCCAAATCTCATAACTTGGTAATGATTCTAGAAAACCAAGTCCCCACCCAAATCATGATTTTGTAGACTGAAGGCCATATGTAACTCTTGAATGAAAGACCCAAATCATATGGTCTATACTCCAAAAGGGCTAGTCAATGATACAATTGGAGCCCCATTAGAACCTGAGCAAGAACTTCTCCTTCCCAAGCATTGTGGGATCCCATACACCTTCTACCTTATCCTTATCATATGGGGTATCACAATATTTCCATTTTAAATTTCCGACGTCCTTGTCGGGCTTGTTCGTTGTAAGTGGCACAGCTCAAGTCCCACATTTCTGATTGGCATAAGCTCTGATACCATTTGTAACGCTCTAATAGAAGACTTAAACCACATGACTTATACTCCAAAATGACTAGTCAATGATATAATTGGAGCCCCATTGGAACCTTATAAATAGCAAGAACTTCTCATTCCTAACCAACGTGAGATCCCATACACCACCTACTCTTATCCTGATCATATGGGGATATCACACCATATTTTTCGTGCATTTAAATCTGCACATAGGGCTTCACATTGACATTCTAAAGTCAGATTCTAGATGACATATGGATATACATGGTGTGGCATGCAATAATGATTGTACTTTGCCAGCTCAGCAGCACTCAAAATACCTTAGAATCCTTGTTCAATCACTTTTGCAATGTAGAGCATACTTGCAGTTCTTATTCATTTTCTGTTGGTAGGATTTTTTTACTGAATCAAATTGGATAAATTGGATCATTTGGTATGGCTCTAAGTGTTTTGAATATGCATCCTTTTGGGAATGCCTTCAAGAACTAGGCATGTGCATTTTATTAAGATGTGACAGCATTATATTTCAAAATTCTTGTTAATCATATGCATGATTAGTTATTACATCCTTCTTGTGATTTTTCAACTCAACTATGGTTTCAGGATGGAATTGAAGAATGTCGGAAATTGTGTGGTGGCCATGGTTATTTATGTAGCAGTGGGCTACCTGAGTTATTTGCAGTTTATGTTCCTGCCTGCACATATGAAGGAGACAACATTGTTCTGCTTTTACAGGTTTGTGAAGCTGAATATCTCATTTTTTGTCTATTGTATCATAAATATATATGCAATTATGGGTCATTAATTAGTTTGTTTTGGTGGTGAAGAAGGTTTGGCTTTGAATATTGCAACTGTACTTATAAAAAAATATTGCAGTAGTAGGTAATACTTGCAAACTGAGGCTTACCCAGGATATCATAGTGAGAATGGTTAACGATGAATTCTTGTTTATAGAGAGCTCCTGGATGTAATTGATGTTTTCTTATTTTCTTGGTTAATTTAGTTTTTCAAGTGTGCTTGGCCATTTGTTTTTATACAACCATAATCAAACCATGCAGAAGACAATTTGGTTGGCCTTCTTGTAAAACCCAGCTCCCCAAAGTTAAGAAATACGTCATTTTTTTAGAAAATTACGAGGGCTGAAGTGTTACTACTGAACATGACTTAGAAATATTTTTTTATTCTAAAGGAAGCGGTACAAAGATTCCTTATAATAAATTAGTCATTTTTTTAATTAAAATACTGAAATCATAAATGAGAGTGCACAAAAGCATTTATTAACATTTCTCAAAGTCCATGTCATAAAAATCATTACTTAAAATCTCTGTACATGATCTATGCCTCTGTCACACCTCCTTGAATTAGGTCCTGTTCTATCTTTATAAATATTCTGACCTGGGGTAGTTTAAAAACATAAAAAGAAACTAAAATGAGTCGATGACTCGGTAAGAAATCCATCATAATGTACACATAACCCTGACATGCTTGACTTATCTAAACTGACTGACTTGTCTGGCTGATCTAAATTATCTGACTGTTCTGACTGGCCAACATACTTAACTTTGTGTGCAAGGTTATGCACCAGTCCCACATCCTGTGGCCACAAGGGGAACCACTAATCTGATCTGATAAAATACTATGGTGGACCACGCTTAGCCCGTGGCTTGCACATCCATCTTGACTACATTGGTACTAGGGAGGAGTTTGGTCCGGTCCGGTCCAGTCAGATCCCAAGAGGTTTTGCGGACTGGTCCGGTCAGTCTGTTCGGTCTACCTTATGACTTTTTTATTTTTATTTTTTATTTTTTATATCCAATGAAATTTTGTTTAATACTTATGTAATTATATTGTGATATATTTAATATATATACATATAATATACTATTATATATATTAGTAATACGTTAATACTATTAGTCTATTGGTATATAGTAAATTAGTAATAGTTATTAACTTATTTACTATAACTAATAAATATATGTAATAATAGTAATATTATATGTAATACCATATTAAGTAATAGTAATAATAGTAATACTCTTATTAATAATACTCTATATAGTTATAGTGATTTAATACTAACATATTACATATTAAGTTAACTATACTAATACTATTATAAATTTATACATATATGATATATTATAATTTATAATATGTTAATATATTAATATATATACTAGTACTATATATTATAGTTAATAGTTATACATTAAAG
Source organism: Carya illinoinensis (assembly GCF_018687715.1). NCBI lineage: Eukaryota > Viridiplantae > Streptophyta > Magnoliopsida > Fagales > Juglandaceae > Carya > Carya illinoinensis. The sequence continues at coordinate 21,878,751 of NC_056763.1, forward strand.
AATATAATAATACATTGATACTAAATATATATAGTTATAGACTTATAATAATTTAGTTATTATGAATTTATGATTAGTATAACTATATGATTGTATTAGTATTAGACTATTAGTAATTTAGTATAGCTGTATTATATTAGTAATATTAGTTATGTTGAATCAGTTAGTTAGTACAACTATATTCTACATTATTAGTATTAATATAAATATTAGTATTAGTTATAGCTATATAGCCTATATTAGAATTGAGTCTTAGACTATATAATAGACTAATAGTATTAGTACAACTGTATAAGTGTACTATATAGCTATATATTAGTATTAGTTATACTATTATAGTGATTTAGTATATTATAATTTCTATATTATATTTATACAATAACTCTTATAATATAATAATATATACTAATAATATATATTACAGTTCTACATTAAAGAATATAATAATACATTCATACTAAATATATATGGTTATATTTTTAGTGATTTAGTTATTAACTTATTATGATTAGTATAACTATATAAGTATTAACTATAGTGGTTAGTAGAACTATATAAGTTAAATATAGTGATAATTATATTAATTAAATATAAGTATAGTGATAATTAAATTATATTAATTTTTTATTTGATAAGTAAGAGATAAATATTATTGAAATGAATGAGATAGGCATAAGCCGTGTACACCGGGAGTATACATAAGAACACTTAAATACATTCTAACTGCAATGAATTAAAGACAAATAATATAATTAAATTATATTAATTATAGTGATTAATATAACTATATAAATTATATAATAATATATTAGTATTAATAGTAGACTATTAGTATAGGTCACTATAGCTATTGTTGAAGTATTAGTTCTAGTGATTTAGTATGAGTATAACTACAGTCTATATTAAACTATTAGTACTTTTTTAATGCCATATATAATTATATAATAAATTATATACAACTATTATATAAATAATTTTTTTTTTTTTTTAAATTTTCATTTGATCCGGTTTGAGATGAAAAACGCCTGGACTGGGACCGGACCGAACTCAGTCGGTTCCTTGAAAATTGGACCAGACCGGACTGAATCCAATTTGGTCCGGTGCTTGCAGATATAACGGCATGCGTGAACATTGGCTTCCAAAGAACTATCTTTAGTAATAATATATATAACTAGTTAACGTATGCTAATCCTAATTTGTGATCAAGTTAATTACTTTGTAGCACTAATCCAATATTTTTGGGGAGTGACTGGTTTCCTTTTATGGGCTTGGTGCTGGCTAGAGATAGAAATAGATCAATCAAGAGTTTGAGAGGAAACAAACATGAGGGAGAGAGAAAACATAAGGGTTGCTGTGAGAGGAATGAGGTGTGAAAAGGGTTGTGAAAAAAAAAAAAAAAAAAAAAAAAAAACAGATTTAGAACAAAGTTGTGAAAAGGGTTGTAAAAAAAGGGAAAGATATCTGCAAATGGGGTTTCAATACTTCCATCTTTTTTTTACAAGTAATCGAAGATTTATTTAAGAAAGGCAAAAGGCATATCCTAATTACAGATTCAGTACTGCCATCTCGACCAATCAGATGAAGTAATACTTTTCATCTCATGGAATTGAGTGGTTCTATGGTGTGTTTTGGTTCCATATTCCTTTGAACCTACAAAAGTACCCAAAAATGAGCCATAAAGTATTAAAGAGCATGAGTTTTGCCACTTGCCACTTGCCACAGCTGATAGTAGAGTATTGGTTGTCAGATCACTTTGCTATTCAATTTCCTGTTGTAGCTGTGTGATGACTACCATCTTCTTTGTTCACCCTTATTAGCTTTTATAACCCATCTAAATGACAATTTGCCCCTTTTCTTTGTTATAACTAAATCCTTGACTTACCCGCCCTGATCAGTGCAATGTCTGTCCCACTGTGTGAGAAGAGCTAAAAGTGGTAATCTTAGGTCAGTATCTGCTTAAACCTGGAGTTTCTCATCTTTGGTTGATCTGATGCACCACATTTACTACGTTAAGACAAAAAATGCTGTGTATATTTGTAGACCTACCTACCGCTGATGCACAGAATTTGTTAGGTAGGTTACTGGGTCTCACTCTGGGTCGGTCATTGTCAGACCTATGTAGATGCGTTCTTCAAGATTCGACCTAAATGTGCCGACATTCTACTAAAAAACTCCTATTGTAGGTTGCAAGATTCCTTATGAAGACTGTTTCTCAGCTGGGGTCTGGGAAGCAGCCTGTTGGGACAACAGCTTATATGGGGAGAGTCGAACACTTGATGCAATGTCGCTCTACTGTTCAAAAAGGTAATGTTCTTTTCACTCTACTGTATCAAACTTTCTATTATAGCAGGTATGGTAGGCTTGATGCGTGTCTATTTCACTACCAAGCTTGACTCTCTCTCTCTCTCTATATATATATATATATATATTTATATTTGACAACCTAAGCTTCACAAATATTTCATTACCAAGGGAAAGAGGTGGGGCCTCTAAAAAAACATTCCAAAATAGCATATGCAACTCAGAATTAAAAATAACAAATCAAAAAATAGTACCAAATAATTGGTCTGGTCTCATAGGTGGTTCTCCTTTTAATGGTTGTTGAAGCAATTCATTAATCAGACTGCTTTTAAACATCTAGTGTGGGAGGTGCTCATTCTTTCTAACTGTGTCGAGGCAGTGGTTAATGATCTCTAAACCCGCATCCTTTGCATTACTTCTGAGCCCCTTTCTGATGCTAGCGTGCTAGCTCTGCATAGATTGGTAATTTGTGTTCCTTTTAATGGCCTGCAGCTGACGATTGGTTAAAGCCTAGTGTAATACTAGAAGCATTTGAAGCAAGGTCCACAAGAATGTCTGTTGCCCGTGCTCAAAACCTTGCCAAGTTTGCAAATCCGGAAGAGGGTATGCCTAATTCTGCCTTGCTTAAATTATATGCTAGATGCATCTCTCTCTCTACTTTGTTATTTGACTAGATATATCTGTCGTGGCCAACATAATCTGATTGCTTTAAACATCAGCATCTCATTGTATAAAATATATCCTAGGTGCTTTTGAACTTCTTGCATGTGTTTTTCTGCCATACTTCAAACTGTGGAACTATGGCTCCTTCTGGCTTCTTAAATTCAGAGTTTCTCAAAGTATAACATCTTCATAAGCTAATGTGTTTCTGCTTACTCTTTTAATCGCCTCAGGCTTTTTGGAACTTTCAGCTGACTTAGTTGAGGCGGCAGTTGCTCATTGCCAATTGATTGTTGTTTCAAAGTAAGTTTCTTCCACATTATCCTAGCCATTAAATATTTATTGGACTTGCTCCTCGGTGGTGCCTCTCACATTGAACATCCTGTATGATTCAATCATGAAATCCTTTTGACACAATTAATGGACCCTTCAGGTAATAACATGTACCCTTCAACAGCCTCCGACCAGCCCCAGTTATATGCAGTTGCACCATAACATGTAGTGCAAATCCAAATTGATATGGGATATCAGTTACTTTTTCCAAAATCATTAAGAAGAATATCAGTTATTTTCTTTTAAATCATATATTTATGCTCATTCTTGTCTTGTTAGTAAATATTTGGTTTCAAGTTTGGAAGTGATTCTGATTTTGATTTTGACAAAATTTTTGGTAGGATTCTTGTTTATTTATGTATTAATTTCTCATACAATAATTTAGATTTTTCCATTTTTAGAAAATCTTCATAATTTCGAAATTTTTTATGAAGCCCACAAGCCGGGCATAATTTTTTATGGCAGCACTCTGCGCTACGATGTACCAACCGGCTTAAAAGAGGCGATAAAAAGAAAAATCTTTGTTTTCTGCTAATCTCATTTCTCATGGTAGAAAAGTAGCAGTGAATGCTAAAGCAAATTTCAATTTGATTCTTTTCTATCTTCCACTTCAGGTTCATTGAGAAACTGCAACAAGACATACCTGGGAAGGGGGTGAAAGAGCAGTTGGAGAACCTCTGCAACATATATGCCTTATTTATTCTTCACAAACATGTAGGTGATTTTCTCTCAACTGGCTGCATCACTCCCAAGCAAGCTTCACTTGCTAATGATCAGCTAAGATCTCTATATTCCCAGGTTTGTCCCAAACAATCTTTCCTTTCTGTTGCTTGCTCATGCCAAAAAAAAAAAAAAGGGAACCGCTATCTTCTAATTACTAATTTGATTCATGGATTCTTAGGTCCGTCCTAATGCAATTGCGCTTGTTGATGCATTTAATTACACCGACCATTATCTTGGGTCGGTTCTTGGGAGATATGATGGTAATGTGTATCCAAAACTCTACGAGGAGGCATGGAAGGATCCTTTGAATGACTCAGTTGTGCCTGATGGCTATGGTGAATATATACGACCTCTGCTGAAGCAACAGCTCCATAATGCAAGGCTTTGAAGAATATATGGCAGTTACGCAGATTTTTCCATACACTTGAACATATACTTATGGGTTTTACTATTGTTAATAAAACTACTAGGATGATCACCACCAGAAGAGGATATTTCGGGTAAAATTGCCATTAAGGGGCAATACTCTTATTGATGGCTTCACCCCCACAGTATTTGTTGACCCTTCTGTTTATGGTTGATTTTGGTCTGGTACACTTTTTATGCTTGTCATTCCAGATTTGCATTAGAACTTTAATATATTTGAAATTCATGACATTACAATTTTGTTGTTATTAACAGTTACTTGACACGTGTTATCAGTGTGATCGTTTAAGCCACACTCTTTAAAGTAGTTTGACACTCCGGTATGAATGACCATACTTGAAATGTCTGTCATTATTCTAACACACCTCATTCCCCATGGATGCTATCTGAGTATAGTGTTCTACTGGATGGCATTCTGAAAAATATTTTACAGCAGAATGGCTGAATGCCTGTGAGACAATGAACATGAGGGGCATATATGAAGGACCCTTGGTTTAGACTTGATGGTTAAGTTCGATGAAACATAGGATTCGGGACAATGTGATCATTGCCTGAAGGTTTTGGTGTAAACAGTAAGATGATTCTCTAATAATTTGGTTGAGATTCAGTCGGTCGCGAATGGTCTCAAACTTGTGTCTCAATTTACAGTTGCGGAATATTGAGATCGATCGAGTCCGATTCTATACAAGTGGCTTATTCACTGGTCATTGCTTGGTTATAATTTGGAAGAAAGATATAATATAAAAGCGGAAAATCTTATGTGTCATATTATTATTTTATTTATATTTTATTAAGTAAGATATGACACATTTATCATTATTAAATGATCATTTATTATATATATTTTTATTATCAAATTATAATAAACGTGTCATATCATATATAGCGAAATGTAAGTAGAATTATGGTGTGATGTATAGTATTATTCGGGCTTATTTAAATAGTAAGATGAGATGATTTTAAATAAAATTTAAATAAAATATTATTAGAATATAATTTTTTAATATTATTATTGTTTTGAGATTTGAAAAAATTAATTAATTTTTTTTCTTTTTTTTAGGTGTTCCATGCTTTTGATTGATCGATTCCTAGCAGATACTCTGACAGTGAGTGGTACAGGTTTTCGTTTTTCACTTAGGTTTCTAATATATAAATATAAATATATGGATCAGGACGGGTAGGTAGTTTTAAGGTATAAATTTCGTATTTTTTTTATTTAAAAAATGAAGTTTATCATTAAAAATAATAATTTTATATATATCATTTATCAATATATACATTTATTTTATATATAAGCCTGCAATCTTACATTTAATGGTTATATCTACTAATTATTTATTACCCTACAAAGTTTGGTGGCAATTGTACTTATCCTATTTTAAAATATGATTGAAATTCCTATAAACATTAAACTAAAGGAAGCGCAAGTACATTTTGATAGATTTCAATATCAAAATCATGATCGACTGTACAGAAGTAGGACCAAACTCCCTTCCATTGAACTATTTTCCTCCACATATCTAACATTGTTACAATAAAATCATTTGCTAGAGCTGGCCTGCCATCTGTATTAATATGGACGATACATGCACCAAAACGTCCATAGATATAGTATGATCCTGACCAGTAAGGGAACAACAGGAATATTAATGTCGTACGTATGTAGCATTTTCCTGGATTTTTCTACCTTCATGCATTTTTCTCTTTGTCCAAACACTCTGAGAATGTTTTGTTCCATAAATATATGTGTATATATATATATATATATATTAGTTGTATTTGTAGAGAAAAAGTAGCTAGCTAGGTAGCCCCCACATGACGAAACCTTGAGGACAGACACCTATGTCCCTACCCCACAAGACAAAGTCTTTCTAGGTCATGCCAAATACCTAATCGTTCTACATAAATTAATTCATCGGATTAATTTGACGTGTCATTTTCCTCCATTTTGTTATCTGCTATGTTATGGGCCCTATAACCCTAGATATGAATGGGTGGACACATTACATATATAATATCATGCATGTGGATGGGCATGGGTGCATATGATTGTCGAAAGAATCTTATAAAATAATTCATATTGATTCATTCTACATTCAAGACATATGGGGTACTCTATATATATACACACACGCACATGAATAATGTTCTATATAGTTTTAAGATACGCAAGTTCTGCGTACTCATTTTGAAAAAAAGTATAATCTATTATTAAAAAATAATTTTTTCATTTCTCATATATACATTAATGATGAATAATGATTTTCATCCACTATTTAACAACCAAACCAATCAACATGACAGTAATTCTTCTTCATAAAAAAATACTAAAATTTTTCTATTTAGATTTCAAAATTAACACAATATTCGATAATTTACATTTAAAACATGATCGTATAAATAGTTGTACAGAACAAAGTTATACATGTGCCATTATTCATTTGGGACAAAACCCGATATTGAGGATTAATAATTAAACAATCAAATGCAAAATGAGTTAAGATTACCTTTGTATATAATGTTGTCCCTAAAGTAGTGGGTAAAGATTAATATGGATCTTGGTAGGGTAAGAGATCTCCACTCTTCTGGCCCCCCATGCAAATTAAGGAAAAAGAAAAAGAAAAGTAGTAATAAGAAAGCATGAAATGCCAACAGTGAGAAAATAGTAGTGATGAGACAAAAAAGGTAAGAAAGCATGAAAATGCTGTGGCTCTTTGTAGCAAGGAAGGATCAGCTCGCATATTATACATATATATGCTACTTACAATGGCCCCAGTAATGTCAATTTGATGGCTCAAATAAAAACTAATTTACAGAAAGATAATGAGCATTATTTTTGGTGGTACAAGAAGGATTTGATTTTCTCACCTTTTCTCGACCATATTATATTCCAAAAGAGAATATTATGGAGACCTTTTGAAATATAAAAATTACCTTACTCATTTTCCACGAGTCTCTTTTTATATGTAAATTGGAGGGTGAGAAGTGAGAAGTGAGAAGAGGCCAACAAACAAATTAAAGGGACAGTAAAAGATACAGACAAATTTTACGCCATCATCTTAGAACATAGAAAATAACCCAAGACTCTACCCTTTCTATGCATTGGCCCCATGCCTTTAAAGAGTCCTTTATGATTATTGTTCTATGTGTAAGACTTACATATCATGAAATCAGAAGCTCGCCAAGATCTATTAATATACTCTTCTGCCTACCACATTTTCTTCTACCCCCAAAAGCTAGCTAGCCTCCTTCCTTCTGCATGGAAGAGACTGGAGTTTTAGATTTTAATGCTCAAACATCCTCTACATCTTCCTCTTCAAACACCTCCTCCATTACAACGATCTCCTATTCTTCTCCAACAAATATTGCAGCAGAAGTCACTGCTCGAAAAAGCTGTAAGAGAATTCAGGGAGCAAAATATGTTCATGGAAGTGATCAGGAAAAGATAAAGAGTACTGGGGATGATGGGAAACACCCAACTTACAGAGGAGTAAGAAAACGTCAATGGGGGAAATGGGTATCAGAAATCAGGGAACCGAGGAAGAAGTCAAGAATTTGGCTGGGGACATTTCCCACAGCAGAAATGGCCGCACGAGCTCATGATGTAGCGGCTCTTACAATCAAAGGAAATTTGGCTTATCTAAATTTCCCTGAGCTGGCTTCTGAACTTCCCCGACCAGCTAGTTCATCTCCCAAGGATATTCAAGCTGCTGCGAGCAAAGCAGCAGCCATGAACTTCTCCAAAAGCCATGAAGCTGAAGCCGAGCTGAGCCACTCCTATTCCCCAAGCTCAACCTTGGCATTCCAGGACGCCCAAGACTCGTCAACTTCGCCGTTAAATGTTAACGACGACCCCTTTTTTGATCTTCCCGATCTCCCGCTCGATGTGACTAATCGTATAGACGGGTTCTCATGTTACTCGTCAACGTCATGGCAGCTCGTCGGAACCGAGTCGGAAGATACTTGTCTCCAGATTGAGGAGCCCTTTTTATGGGGATGCTACTAGGTGAGGGCAAACAATTACTTCTTCCCATGCATGCTTTGCTTCAAATCATGTCCATGGTTTGATGATTTTGGTCAATAATCATGTTGTGATTCTACAAATTTTGGATAGTGACAGAGCGAGCTGGAAGTTTCAAGTTTCAATCTACGTACAGGCCGTCTTGTTAGAATTATAATATGCTTGGGAAAGAATTACGTGAGGTCATTGAGGTGACATAACTAGGAAGGTAGGTGGAGGCCTCAACGCATTTACAACGATGATGTAGCACGAGCTCCGTCCCGAGAAGAGCAAATTATTATTATTTTTATTATTTTTTGTGTTTTTTTTTTTTCATTTCTATTCTTAAATAATTTTTAAAAAATAAAAAAATTCACATAATTATTAAAAAACATTTCCTTAATCACTAAGTCAAAGAAATAAAAAAAGAATCGAGACACAAATTTGGCATTCACATTCGGTGGATTTAGTATTTCTATTAACAAAAATGATAGATACAATGCAAAAAGAAGTTAAATTGGAAATAAGAGTCAAATAATGACCCCCTCTCCAATTTTCTTGGCAAATTAAAAAAAAAAAAGCAAAATCTTCTTACCGGACATGCTGTTAAAGGGCTGAAAACAACCCTCAATACTTTTCAACTACGTCGATGGGGTTAACAATGGAACTGCAGCACATAGTAAAAAAAACGTATGAAGGGAAATCAGATCCCTCACCCCACTCATCTCTCCCATCACTCTACTTGATCATCAGATCCCTCAATCATCCATATCAACACCGCCCCCCTCTCTCCTTTCCCACTGCTCGCATCGGCGCAGCCCACGCCTCTCCTTTCATCGACGCCGTGCTAGGTTCTCCCTCACCCCTCTCCTCTCTCCCATATGAAATTGCCAAGGTCGATACCGCCCCCAAGCTCCCTCAAGACTGAAGCGTTGGTCCGCTTTTTGTTTTCTTTAACTGGGCTGAATAAACTGATTCTGACTTCTCTTCCATATGAATGGATAGTGACTGTGATAGTGATAGAGCCAGTAAAAATCCTAAAAGATCAAGAATGATAAGGTTATGATGAATCAGAACTAATGCATAACATTCTATATCAACCTATAATATATCAACCCTTATTATCAATGGTCAGTTTGGTGGCCTGTGGATTGTTGTAATAACTTGACAGTTTTGCAGTAATAGTGTTACAGATCTGAATTTAATGCCTAGAATGCATTAGAGAGAGAACAAAACAGACCCAATTCTTTGTATGGTATGGAGAAAAGGAATGGAATATTTTTACTTTGGGGACATAAGCAGATAATCATGACAGATGATGCTATCTTTAGATGACCATAGGAAGCATTATTGTGGTAAGCTGTTCAAGAACAATTATGCATAAGTTATGTTATACAGAAGTAAAAGAAATTTCAAAGCTTTCATCATGAGAGGATTACTAGAAAGAAATAAAAATATCATCAGTTTATCACTAACATGCTTACAGCACAAGGCCGATAAATTACCAAATCCAGAATTCTAGTGTTGCTTGCTTTGACCCTTGTGCTCACAATATCAACTACACATTTTATATAATTTATTCTTTGAGCAGGGCAGCAGAGAGGCAAAAAATTTAAAATGAACTTACATAAACATTTAAAAAAAAACCTTCTCGGATTTGATACCCATGGCTCTAGCACTTTGCAGCTAAACAAATCTAAACATGTACATAGCAACAAACCTAATCTTCTAGTGCTTAGAAAAATGTTTATTTTTCCTTTGTTCAACTAAACAGATTTAACCCATAAAAATAATCCTCAAACTTTCAAACATTATCATCGAAACAAATCCAAAATTAACAAAGAGAGAAGAAAGAAAACATACACAAATGTAATAGAACCCAAAAAGACAAGAGTAGATCTAGCCAAACACTTCTACTGTTTGGCATTGCAGATAGCACAGAAATAGATAGAGCAGATCTAGCCAAGCATTTCCGCTATTCGGCATCGTAGATAGTAGAGAGAGAGATAAAGTAGATGAGAGACAAATTTCCGAAGGGGCTAGGGCATAGCAGAGCAGAGAGAGAAAGAGCATATGAGAGAAGGTGAATCGGGGATAAAGAGGTGTAGGGTATCACCGCATCGCAGAGCAAAGAGAGAGAGAGAGAGCAGAGCAGTGCAGTTTGAGAGTGAACCTGGGGGGTGGGGGGAGCGGCTAGGGCATCACGTGTAAGATGAACATGTTACTTTTATATTAAAGCCGGATACACCGGTTTTAAATCCGATATCCGGGTTTTAAAACCGCATTCGGATATGATAGACTCGAATTTAAAGATGCGGGTGCCGGCGCAGATTTATTTCGAGCTTAAACTTCTAACTAGAATCCGGTTATCCAGGTTCTGAATGAACAACCTAGTTAGTGGGGGTGATGATGCGTGAGTCTCATGTGCTGGTGGAAATTAGATATATTGGTGTGGTCCTGTGAATCAACGTGGAAAGGGTCTATTGGCGAGGTGCAATGGTAGACATATGGTGACAGACCAGACGGCCTTTTTAACAAAAAATAAAAATAAAAAAGAGAAAGACGAGAGAATAAGGAAAAAATAGGAGACAAATAAGAGATGTGTACGTGTGAGAGAGAAGTCCCCAAGGTAGGTCTATTGGTCCATTGGGGGCACTATCTTTTTCTTTTCTTTTCTTTTAAAGCTTTGAGCACTTTGGGAGAGAATATTTTAAGAATCTGTAGGTTTTAGTTTGGTGTATTGTTATCTAAAGCCACGCCTGTCTTTGGGTTTACAATTTGAAATAGTCAGTTCCCTGGTTGCCGGTTGGTCATTACTCCTTTGTGATTGCATCTTTCAACATACAGACACTAAACATTCATGCATCATATTCACCACCTCCCTTACGTACACCTTTTGTAGATTAATGTAAAAATAAAAATTTTATATGTAGTCATTTTTATATATTTTTTTATGCACTCCAATGATATGATTGGTTGGATATTAAAAAAAAATTAATCTAACTAATTATATTAATAAAATGCATAAAGAATATAAAAAAATAACTGTATATAATATTACTCATATAATTTACATGAGATAAAAGCGAGAAGTTCGATAGGTGCCAAATCTAGTGTTTCGAGAAAAAGCTGTACGTACCAGGGTGATGCACGAGAATGGCTCCCGACAAGACCATTTATTTCTTTTTATTTACTTTTTTCATGTCCTTAAACATTTAAAAATAAATTTACATTATCATTAAAAAAGTGTATCGAGATCCATCCTTTCGGAATGAATCTTGGTGGAAATTATAGACTTGGGCCTGATTGGTTGTTGACTTAGTTATGTAAACTTGCTAATACTAATGGGTTTGAGATTGGGCTCCACATCTGTCCTGTTTTGTCTCAGCCTAATAAGGATGCAACACCGGACCTTACTTTACGTACATGATGTGAGAAGGGACTTCATGTCACGCACGTTTGTATCCACATGGTCTGATACATCTTCATTGAGAAATCTCGACATAACTATTTGGAATCATGAGATATAAAAATGAAGTCGAAATGTATGTGTGTGCACGCGCATGTATGCAGTAAATTGAAAGCTAGGCGCGCTAGATTACAAAGATTAATGTATGCAGTACATTGTGGACCATATGCTCTTGGCATGATTACAAAATTAGGACATTAATGTTTGGGAATATGAGAATGACCTGTCCATGAATAGTAAGGATTCCAGTACACATAAAACGTATGACACGGATCATATTGAGCACTGTGCATGGCAAGGAAGTGATGTGATGGGGCATCCTATGTAATTTGCAAATGCGCGCACGGGGTTCCGTATTAGTAACCCGGTGTAACCGGGTTTGTATAAATTGCAAAGAAAAAAAAACCTAACCCGTCTACCCCCCCTCTCTCTCTCTCTCTCGTTCATCTGCTGCCGTCGCGCTCTCTTTCTTTCTCTCGTTCATCTGCTGCCGTCGTGCTCTCTCTCTCTCTCTCTCTCTCTCTCTCTCTCTCTCTCTCTCTCTCTCTCTCTCTCTCTCTCTCTCTCTCTCTCTCTCTCTCTCTCTCTCTCTCTCTCTCTCTCTCTCTCTCGTTACGAGCTCAGAAAAAACTTCAAACCCTAGCCTCCTTCGTCGTGCCCACTGACCCCGTGACAGCGTGACCTATCATCGTGACCACATCGCTGACTCAGAAGAAACTTCAAACCCTAGCCTCCTTCGTCGTGCCCACTGACCCCGTGACAGCGTGACCCATCATCGTGACCACATCGCTGACTCAGAAGAAACTTCAAACCCTAGCCTCCTTCGTCGTGCCCACTGACCCCGTGACAGCGTGACCCATCATCGTGACCACATCGCTGACTCAGAAGAAACTTCAAACCCTAGCCTCCTTCGTCGTGCCCACTGAACCCCGTGACGACGTGACCCATCATCGTGACCCCATCGCTGAGTCATCTTCATCTCTTTTATCGCCGAATCGTCTTCATCTCTCTCATCGCCGAAACTCGGAAGCCCTTGTCTAGTGCCGAGACCTAGTTGATTTTTATCGCCGAATCATCTTCATCTCTTTTATCTGCTATTTTATTTTTGGGTTCTATTCGGTTTTGGGTATTTGTTTTCTCTGTTTGTATTGTTTTCTCTTTGTTGATTTTAGGTTTGTTTTGATGAGAATGTTTTGAGTAATTTTATGGGATGTGTTTATATGCTATCAGTAGTCGAACAAGGGTTTTTTTTTGCTAGATCTACTCTTTCTTGTTGACGATGGGGTGGTTCTATTTCTGGAAAACACAACACACACACCCGGGTTCTATCCGGGTTCCGGAATCCGGGTTTTGAAAAACCCGGATTTATCCCGATTCCGGCCCGTATTAGAACCGGGTTAACCCGGTGCGGGTTCCGACCCAGATTTAACATCCGGGTTCCGGTCCGGGTACACCCAGATTTCCGGGTCGGAACCCGGATGAACAGGCCTAATGATGCGTATACGTCTGAATATCATGCGGTTTATTACATTCAATTTAGGTCATTATCCCTACGGTTTCGGGTCATGTTTGGGAATAGAAAATTTAACGTCATTTCGTTTTCGTCGTAAATAATTCATCGTATATAATTCCTATTTTTTAAGGAAAATGTGACTATTTTTAAAAAAATTAAATATTAGAATAATTATTGGTAATGATCTTTCATTTTCAAATGAAGGATCATAATTTGTTGAGCTTTAAACCCCCGAGGGCCTCTAGGGATCGATTATCTTGAGCCTCTGCATGGAAATTACGCATGCATGATCACTAGTTTGCAATTTTTACTGCTTTGATGGAGGCTATAAAACTAATATATAAATCGTTTCCTCAAACTTACGTCGTCTGGTTACACAAATAAGATGATATAAAACTTTGAAAGTTGAATAAAATATTGTTAGAATATAATTTTTGTTTTAAGATTTGAAAAAATTGAATTGTTTATTATATTTTGTGTGGAAGTTTGAAAAAGTTGTAATAATTATATAAGATGAGATGAAATGAGATGGTTTAATTTTATGTAACCAAACCAACCTGCATCAATATTATATTAGGCGTGGACTGGCAACTTTACACACACGTATATATATAATGATATGTATGTATGCAAGCATGAACAGTGAGAATTGAGCCTAATAATTAATGAGAAATGTTTTAGTCACAAATAGATTTCAAAAAAATAAATCTATAAATTGATATGACTTGATATAATATGTTAGATTGTAAAATTATTATATGAAATAATATAAGTTTATATATGAGATTTTTTTGTGGAATAAACATATCTCTTAATTAATTAACGACACAAAACCCAATTATAATAACATGCATCGAGCTTAATAATTAATTCCCAAATAATTGTTACAATTTTTTTTTTTCTCAAATATATACATATTCAAGTGGACGTATATATACCCCATAATGCATGATCGATGCATGCATAAGATATTTCCTTATTTAAAAAGAATTAAGTAAAATAACTAAAGTGCCAGTGCTACACGTGAATCGTGACTGAGCCGCATAAGATAGCAACTTTATCATTGTTTTAGACAAAGGTTAGTAGGAATAAAGCAATATTCCTCAGAAGAAAACCTCCACCTTATGTTGTATAAAGCTGGATCACACGTCCATATAATTGGAGTCACTATTACAAAAATAATTAAAGAACATTTGTACCTTTACTTCACCAATAAATCAACACGATCGCATTCACACTTAAATTTTTATAAATTTGTGTGGAGGAAAAATTTCAAATATGTGTACGGCTAACGTGACATGATTTGATTAAAAGTATAAAAAAAGATCGATCGGATACATGATGAATGAAGAAGTACATGCCAGTACTTGAAAATTGAACACGACCTAAACATACGTAAACCTAATCTGTCGTTACCTATATTAAGAAAAATATTTTAGGCACGAAAAGATATTATAAAAATAGATCTATCTATGTGGTATGTTAGTTTATAAAATTATTTTTATAATAAAATAGATCTAACATATATCATATGACATTACATCAATTTATAAATTTATTTTTATATGATCTCTAATTTGTGGGTAAAGCACTTTTCCTGAATTATTGGAGGGAACTTCAAAGTCAGAAGTAATTGTATTTCAATTTATACACGAGAATTAAGTGTAAAAAATAAGAAGGGTTAGGTTCACAAAAATATTTTATAAACGTAAAATTTATAAATTGATGTGGTTAGATGTAATTTATAAATTTACTGCACAGTAAAACAAGTTTTATAATATGATATAACACAGCAAATTGCATCAGTTTGTAGACATTACTTTTGTAAAAAAAAAAAAATCATATAAAATGATTATTTTCTCATAAAAGAAAAAGAAAGAATTAAGTCATATGTTAGTATGGACATATATATATATATATATATATTTATATTTATATAACTTGGTTGCATTTTTGGAGAATATATAATTGTTATATTAACTTATGGCCCCCTCCCCCCTCCCCCATGCAAATGATGTTGCCATTCAACATGAATGCTACTCATCCTGCCCTACTTTCCACATATACATCCAATAGTTTTTTTTATCAATATTTGATGTAACATCAGAAAATAATAAAATGATCGTAATTAATAATTATTATTCTAACACTTCATCTCACATGGCAACAAGACTTTTTTTCGAATCTAACATTTAATTAAAATATGGGATAATAATTCAAAATTTAAACTCTAAAACTATGTTCAAACATCCATTGTCCCACAAACTTAGACGGCATGCATGGGCCATGCATGGTGCTACATCAACCAAAACAGGACCACCATTCATTTTGTATTTTCCTTGCAACATAATCAAATTATGGACCACAAGAGTGTATGGAAGAAACAATTTCCAGCAAGCCAAATTGGCTTTTAGCTCTCTCTCTCTCTCTCTCTCTCTCTCTCTCTCTCTCATACACACAAATTAGTAGAATTGTATAGAAACTGACAGGACTGACATCTGGAGTCCATAATCGGTCGAAACTGACAAAGAACTGATCATTGGTTGGTAGTATAGCTAGAAACCCCCCTTCTTCTTCTTCTTCTTCTTCTTCTTCTTCTTCTTCTTCTTCTTCCCTATATTTTTTCTCTCTGCAGGTCTACTTTTTCCCACCAGTGGCACAACCCTTTGCTTCCATTCTCCATCATAGTGACACTAAAGGTAGATTGACGAACAACACCAACTCACGCTGACATTGAGGTTGTCGGTTTTCTCCCCCCTATTCGATCAATTTGGCTGGTTTTGAACCTCTCCAAAAGCCATTGACGCGGCGCCGATTTTGAGCCCTACAAATTAGAGAGAAATGACCACCCAACATAAATGATGCCTTCTTGCAATTAATAAATAATTATTAAGAATATTTAAGAATTGGAATATATTTAAAAAATTACTTTAACATATACAATCACTCTTTTTTTTTTTAAATAGACTTCAATTCATTACTAAATGAAGAAAGTTACAGCTGTGACCAATAATTACGGGTACCAAGTGTAACAGCCCGCTAGAAATTCAATTGTGAAATTTCTATTAACTTTAAGAATCTCGTGAAAACTCCATAAGTTTTCACGAATCCATTAATCATATAGGTTTTTGTCTAACTACATAGTTAGTGTTATTATTTACTATGGTATCAGAAGTGTGTTTTTGATTATTGGAGATAGTTAGAAGTGTCAAAATGTATTATGGTTTGTGCCATTAGACTCGGAGGGTTATTTAAAGTCTTATGGCGCAATAACATTTTTTCATATTTTCGGTCAAAACGTCTGTTTAAAACTGTAGATATTATTGGATAAAAAGAAATATCTTGAGGTAATTTTCATGAATATTATTGGGTAAAAATATTTTGAGTTGATTTTTATAGATATTATTAGATAAAAATATCTTAAGTTGATTTTTTGTAGATACTATTGGATAGAATATTATGAGATAATCTTTTATAGATATTTTGGGTAGGAGAAAACTACACTCAACTCTCAACTCCAGTCTCATCTCTTTCATATCTCATCCATAATTATCTCCAGCCACCTCTCCCCACGAAATTATCTTCAATTACACCTTCTAATAAAAGATTATCAAACACTCTCTCTCGGACAGCTTTTAGGAGGTCTTTTACACGCCCATTTCGAAGATGTTGTAAGTGTTTTATCATAAAGTCTCCTTCATATAAGTTGTTCCTTTTTTAGTCTAGTTTATATGGATATCTTATTTTCCCCATTTGAAGATCATTTGGTCAGTCAAATATTGTGTAAACTATAGAAAGGTCATTCTGGGAGATAAACTGGAGAATATGTTATAGTTTGGAGTTTTTGACCAAGCTAATGGATAGATATTGATCCGAAATTTTTATGGAGTATTGTTAACATGTATATATGACTATTGGTTGAGGAGTTTTGCATGATTAAAGGTTTTGATGAAAGATTTTCTTAGATTTAGAAACTTAGAAACTGGAAGAGGAAAAACAGTTTCTGTTTTGAGAAAGTTTAACTCTTTGGTGGTCTAAACCTATTCTAATGACTTTAATAATTTTATTGGAGGATCCTAAGTATCTTATATACATGTTATATTATTATTTTGAAAATATTTGATGTTAGTTTCAAAGATATAAAATTTTATGCAAAGAGATATTCAAATAAGCCAAAGTGTGGATATTCTTGGCTAAATTTATGTTTTGGTTAATTTCTAACCATGTGATCTTGAATTAGAAACTTATATATGTTTTAGGACATCTTTTTAAACCATGTGATGGTTTGGTTTGAAGATCATATATTTATAAGTCATAGATCAAGAGATTTATCAAAACTAGTTGAGGAAAAAGTTTCTGTTTTTGGACTAAGTGTAAAACCAAAAACTCCAAATGTTATTTTGTGATTTTGGTGACTTTAGTTTGATGATTTAAAGCATGGTTGATGTTAGGATGATATTATGAATATGTTAGAAGTAAGATTTGAGTTTTGAAATTCTTGGAGATGTTTTGATTTAAGGTCAAAACTTGTGATCAAGTGCTTGGATATTTTTACAAAAAAGTTTGGTGTTAATTATTAGCTTTTTCTAAATGGATGTTTTAAGTATGATTTTGAACTTAGGATTGGAAGATGTTTGTTGCAAAATTTTGGTTTAAGCATGAGTTTTGAAATTGGAAGGAATTGCAACAAAAATCAAGGGAAATGGCCTATGGATGTTTCGGCCATAATGTGTTCTTCATAGTTGTGTTTTGTTTTAAATTTTTCTGAGTTGATATTTAAGTTTAGGACAAAATTTACATGAGGAATGTAAATTTTGGAAACTTTTGGAGTTAGTATGCAAAATCCTTAAGTTATGAGTAAAACGGTCATTTTCCCACATGTAGAGAGTAAAATGAAAATTTTACTCTTTAAGTTAGTATTTTCCATATTTCAAATTATTAGTGATTTAGTTCTAACTTTTAAAATCACTAATTACAGTTCCTCGTGATCGCACTTGAAGTTTTATAAGAAACGCGGAGATTGAGGTAAGTTAGTTTTTAACCTACTAGCAGTCTACTGTGTATGTGTGCTAAGTAAAGGAACTACAGTGTATGTATGTATGTTATCATATATGTCATGCCATGCCAAGTTATCACGTAATTATCTATTATACAGAATTTATTCTGTCATCAATTTTTATCTGTTACATAATATATTCTGTCATGTATTACTGTACATTACAAGTATGTCATGTTAAATATGTTGTCTATTATATGTTATGCCATGTTACGAAATGTTTCTATCTCAAGTTGGTAATGTATTTCAAGTTATGTTCAAATCACGTTATGTTACGTCAGGGTTCCAGTCCTTTCGTTTTCCAGTCACGTTTCATCTTGAATACATTCAGTTTGTGTAGAATACATGGGGCCACAACAACTGTGGAGTATGTATTTACACGTAGAATACATGGGGCCACAACAACTGTGGAGTATGTATTTTTCATGTTAAGTCAAGTTTGTGTAGAATACATGGGGCCACAACAACTGTGGAGTATGTATTTACACGTAAAATACATGGGGCCACAACAACTGTGGAGTATGTATTTTTCATGTTAAGTCAAGTTTGTGTAGAATACATGGGGCCACAACAACTGTGGAGTATGTATTTACACGTAGAATACATGGGGCCACAATAACTGTGGAGTATGTATTTTCATGTTAAGTCAAGTTTGAGTAGAATACATGGGGCCACAACAACTGTGGAGTATGTATTTACATGCAGAATACATGGGGCCACAATAACTGTGGAGTATGTATTTTTCATGTTAAGTCAAGTTTCAGATCAAGTTCATGTCAAGTTAAGTTCAGTTCATGTTTCAATATAAGTTATGTCAATTATGCTATGTTGTACGCCAACTTATGCTTTAATTACTTATGAATTTGATTATGCATTTATGCTTTTACTGTCATGCATGCATCATTAGCTTGTGTGGAAGTTTTTTTGTTAACTTACTGAGATTTGTAATCAAATCTCACTTTGGTAGTCCCAACTACCATTCCCCCCGAATGGTAGATCTTGTTACAGGACCTGAAGGAGAATCAGGAGCTGATTAACTAAACACAGTTGACTAAGCGATGGTGCGACGTCAATGTTAATATAGTAGTTAATGTAAATTACTACTTGTACAATGGAGTTGCATCTTTAGTATTTTTTGGATTATAACCATTTTGGACTAGTGTTGTGATCTACTCAATGGGTCTTTATGTATGAAGTATGTTTTAAGCATTTGGGATATTTTCAATTTGGTGCATAGTATTGCTAGAGAAAAAAATTATCCGCTGCGAATATTGCATAATATTAGATGCATGTTAGGAACATTGCATCTTATATGTCATGAACGGGGGCAGGTAACCTTGTGTTGCATGTCTCGATGCTTCAAATGTCCGTCCGATCCCAAACGGAATTTGGGGGTGTCACACCAAGTCCCGATTACAAGCCAACTACCCATCGGTTGTACGCTCTCCCGTATACAATTTTCATTGCGCCGGACTGTGTCTAAAACTTTTAAGCTCTCCAATGACGACGCCATACTGAGATGTGAGACTCTGTCAAAAACAGAAGTGTTCATCTCGGCTCGTCTGCGAGAAAACAACACTAAAACATCCTTACCCTCCAAAGGAGGAGAGGCACTACCCAACCTTCACCCTCTATAAGAGGAGAAGACTCATAACCCTCATTCTCAAAGAGGAGAGGTACTTGCCTATTTCAAAAATATTTATTAAAATCCTGATTAAAAACACCCATAACAGACTAATAAAAAAACAAATTGATAACACTCTATGCTCTCCTCAGCGTTGTATGGTCACTCCCTTTTGCCCAGCCACTTTCTGCGCATCTGTCAGCCTGCACCACGCATTTCCTGCACAAGGGTTGCTCACAACAAACTAACTAAAACAAACCACTTTCTGCATCCCGTCACCATCGCCAGCCCATCATTTTGAAAAAACAAGATATACCGATCAAGGTCACAAGGGCTTCTCACCGTCGCCGGCTTCATCCCTGTAACCATAACCATCCCTCCAGCCCATACACCACTTCGGCTAGATGAAACGGAATCAGAAACAAAACCGGAGACCAACACAGAATTTATTCCAGAAACAAACCATAACAGAAAGCAAAAAAACCTCAAAAAAACTGCATCTCCCTCGCTCCAGCCACCACCCAAAGAGTCTCCACGCTGGGTTACATTCGGACTCCACCCCAGAAGCTCACCTTATCCTCCCATGCACCTCAGCCTGAATCTCGAAAACCACTTTGTTTTCCATGGATGAAACAGAGTACCTTAAACCCCACAGGATTACATCCAAACCTGCAAGAAACCAAAACACCTCTGGAGGCAAAAGCACCTGGACTCCATCCACACCGGAGACTCTCTGTTTTCCACCACGCCCAGCTACATGGGTATAAAATGGTGGTCAAAACTCAGAAAAACACACTTCAGACCACACCATGCCATTGCCAAAAATGCAAACGATGCCCTCCACCTCCACCGTGCAACCACCACTCCGCGAGATATATTGGAAAAAGACTTCGGGCTCCTTGACCGGGAGGTGGAGCTTTCGACCACCGAAACCACCGCCCAAACGACGCTTGATTGAAAACAAAAAACTAAAGGAGGAAAAAGATAACGGAAATGGAACTAAGCTATATGGGAAAACAAAGAGATGGAGGGAGGAGACCTCCCTCAGACAGAAGAAAATCTGCCTTGTTTCTAGAGAGAAGATGGAGCTTCCCTCACAAGGACAATTCATATTGTAGCTTTGCTTGTAGTATATACAGTCATTCTTTTTGTTCCAAATTCAAATCCCCTAAAATATATATAGGTGCTTTGTGTATATTTTTTTAATTATTATTTTTGGGTTTTGTCAAGACTTGTAATTTCTGTTGAAACCGGACCGGCCCTGCTTCAAGGAAGTTAGAGCTGGTCTAGTCCACTTGGAACACAGCGAAAGGCCTTGTACTATATTGGTCTGTTCAGAATTGGGAGGAGAACCCAGCCCACACTGACAACAAGCTCAACGAATCCGGTCATTATTGTTTTGATGAACCAAACCCAAAAAGCCCACGCAAGTGCCTCTTGCCCCTCCGCATTTGCTCATTTATTTTATTTAAAACATGTTGAAGTAATTTTAAATTATTTAAATAAAATTATAAATAGTAATATTTTGTTATTTTAACTAAGACTTATTTAAAATATAAATATATTGAGATATATATTTAAATATATAAAATAGTTTAAAATGAGTTAATTTTTTATAAAATATTAAAAAAATAATATATTTCATCAATAATTAATTTAAAATAAATTAAAATCATTTTAACAATCAAACGTAACCTAATAGGATCATGCTATCGGGAGGGAAGGGTCGCACTGAAGGAATTTTTAAATATTAAAAAAATACAAATTATTAAAATTAAAAAAGCAACTCATTTATTTGATTAAAAAATTAAGAATTTAATAGGATCACGCTTCGGTGCAAATTAATGTATCGAGGCTGCATCCCGCTAAAAATTATTGATTTTTTTTTACTTAATTAGTAGGAGAATATTTTTTAAATAAATTTGTAACTATGTTTTTTAAAGAAAATATTTAAAAAATATGCATTTTACATAGAAGTCTTCGCGGCCACTGAAGCTTGTGAGGTGGTGCGTAAGCGTAATGGTTGCTGGTGGATGATCAAATCTTGTGTTCGTGATTGCGCATTTTTTTTTTCTTTTAAAGGTAAAATCTACATTTATTTGTTTTAATGTTTTTTATGTGAATTCAAATTTATCTAATTTTTCATAAAACATACACAAAACTTAACCATATTAAAATTATAAAGAGTAATATTAAATACAAATTTTATATAAGTTATTTGTAAAAATGATCGATAAAATTGACTGATTAAATTTTTTATTTTATTTTTATTTAATTGTTAAAGAAGTGAATATTAATGAATTGACATTTTTTTTATTTTTTAAAAATATGTAAAACTATATAAAAATGAATCAAATGCCTTAAAAAAAAAAAATACATTTACACTCATCGATCCACTTCTTTGATTAAATCATTGGTACAAGTTGCACTGCCTTGTAAAAACATAGATTCTACTTATAAAAATAAATTTTTATACCTTTTAAAGTGTAATTTATTTAGTTTTATCAAAATTTATTTAAGATTTGCCTATTTAAATATTATACAAATAATTTCTAAATTACAAATATTTACTCATGCGCCAAAAAAGTAAGGAATTAAAAACTGAATTTTTAAAATGCAAGGTCTCCCATTCTGTCGCCACGTATACACACACCCATCATCTCTTCCCTCATAAAAAGGCGCCATTTGCCCCAAGCACCGTCTTTTAAAACCTTCTCTCGAAAAACCTCTCTCTCTCTCTCTCTCTCACACGCTCTATCGCTCCCTCGCTCAGATAAAAACCCTAGCTTCAGTTCGTCGTCGCTGCTCTACGGTCGACCCCATCCGAGCCTTATGATGCTCCCCCACTCGTTCACCGTCGATTCCCATTCCAAATCCGAAGACCTCGCCGCTGCCATACACGCCTCCTCGCCGTCCCAAATATCCTCTATCTGCGCCTCCATCGAGTCATTCCTGCTCTCGCACTCACCTGACCAGTCCCGGCACTTCTTCTCCCTCGCCTTCCCAACCCTCATCTGCAAACTCTTCTTCGGCCTTCCCCCCGATCCTTCCAAATCTTGCCCCCCTCCATCTTCCGCCTGGATCGACACTAACGCCAACGATTCCGCCTCCAACGCCATCTTCTCCCTACTCTCACCCTCCGGCGTTCTCCTCCGCTCCATTTCTGCCGTCGATCGCCTCTCCCTAGTCAAGTACGTCTTCCCCGTTGAACGCCTTCCCCACTGGGCCCGACTCGCCCTCTCTACCTCCAATGACGCCCGACCCCTCTCCGATGTCTGCCATTTGTTCTCCGGCAAACTCAAAGAAGATCCAACAAAACCGTCCGCTCATCATGTCCAGCTTAATGTCTTCGAATACTACCTCTTCTGGTTTGCTTATTTTCCGGTTTGCAAATCCAATTCCGATAATGTCGATTCAGTTTCCATTAAAAGAGCTAGAAAATTCAGGTTAGAGAATTGGACTTCCTCGATCCCCGGACTGTCCAATTCCAAGCGCGTAAATGAGCAAAGAATCGAGTGCAGCCTCTACATTCGCCTTCTCTACGCGTATCTTCGCGAGTTTGTGCCCAGTCACGATTTGAATGTGCATCAACCGTACCGGAGCTCGTTGCTTCACTATGCTTCCGAGTATGATGGATCGGTTACGATGCGCGCGGAGCTTGTTGTGAATGCTTTTATCCATTTCTGGTTAGTGGACAACGACTTCTCGCCGTTACCTGTAAACGTGTTGAAGTCGTTTGGCGTATCATTTCCATTTCGGTCGGTCTCGGGGGATATCCCACCACCGTCTTCAGGCTTGGGGAACGTAGTGAAGTTGTTCGTCAAGTACTTGAGTTTGAGCTCTGGAACCTTCTCAGAAGAGAGTGGGGGTGAATGCTGTGCAAGTCCGAGACGGAGGGTATCCAATTCGGGTTCATTTGATGCTGTGAAGTCAAGGGATGTGCCTGCGCCCGTTCATCCTTCCAGATCGTGGAACGCTTGGATTCAAAGGCCGCTATACCGGTTTATACTGAGGACGTTCTTGTTTTATCCCTTGGGAACGTCAATCAAGAATGCCTCAGAGGTGTTTGATGTTTGGATTAGTTATATGGAGCCTTGGTCTATCAGCTGGGATGATTTTGCAGAGC
This sequence comes from Carya illinoinensis, assembly GCF_018687715.1. Classification (NCBI taxonomy): domain Eukaryota; kingdom Viridiplantae; phylum Streptophyta; class Magnoliopsida; order Fagales; family Juglandaceae; genus Carya; species Carya illinoinensis. The sequence goes on from NC_056763.1 coordinate 21,902,982, forward strand.
TGAAGGCGGTAGTTGATAGTTCTATTAAGAGTGATAGAAAGGAGAATTCTCAGAATCTTCGTGAATATGAATATAACCCTGTTTGGCAGGGTTATGTATTGTCTAATTACCTGTATTACAGTTCATTGGTTATGCATTTCATCGGGTTTGCGCACAAGTTTCTTCACACTGACGTTGAAATTATAGTCAGGATGGTATCCAAGGTTCGTTTCTTGATTACAACTTTTGGCTAGCCTTTATCCGTGTACATGAAATTTACTTGCATTATATGCATACATAAATGTGCACGCGCACACACACATATACATACACACTCATATTGATTTTCTTATCATGGTGTCTTAGTCCATTATAATTATTGGAGTACTTAAGTTTTGACAAGCAACATTGACTTAAAGTTCTATGCCTTGCAATGGAACTGCAGTTTGTTGGTGAACAATGTAGTTTGGTTTATCATCACTAGCTTATCTACATTGATGTATTATTCAAGCTGAATTGAGAAAACTCTAGCGCTTTACTTTATCTTGCTGTAACATAAACTTTGTTGTGTGTGTTCCATGCCTGTATGACTACTTATTTGGATATTTTTTTGATGAGAAGGCCTGCCATATTTTTGACTCAGATGGATTGGTGAATGATGAAACCTGTTTTTCTAAGTAAGAAATGTTGATAATTGGGTAGGGGGTACCGATAAAAAAAACAATTTGGGTAGGAGGTGTTGATTTAAGTACCCGAAGCTCTCCCTCTTCTGTTACTACCTTTTAGTTACGTAGAGGTAAGTAAAGTTCATAAGGAGTTTGAACTTTAACTTGAAGGCACAAGTTTAGGTTTGAATGTTGATGAGAGAAATTGAATGCACGAAATCTTTGGTATAATATATTCTTGCAGGAATCTAAACATTAGATATTTCTAGGAGTTAGAAACCTTGCCCATGGAAGAAAACAAAAATTAGAGACTAGAAAGGAATTAAAATCATGCAGGACCCTCCAACTAAGAAAATAGTCTTCTGAGGGGAATTCGAGAGGACTGAACTGAACATAATGGTGGGCAGAAAAAAGCCAAGAAACATGTGGAACACAGGAGGTTTTTAGGGCATAAAAGGGATCTGAACGAGTTCCCTATGGAAGATTTGTGGTATTCAAACTGATGGTCATTTTGATAGGAGATGGATCCCATAATTCATCTCAGATTAGAAGTTATGGCTACTTCAAGTTTCCTCTTGAAACTAAACCGTGTTATGGGCTAACAGTTGAGGTTCGCTATCTTTTAGCTTTAGAGAATCTTGGGGTGAAAAACTGAACTGGCCAGTCAGTTTCGGCCCAAAACCAAAACGGCTGGTTTCATACGTATATGAAACTGACTGAACCAATTGATAGAGGGAGAGAAAACCAGCCGGATTGGTTCCGTTAGGTTGTTGGGCCATCAATTTGGGATTGTATTTTTGGGCTTTCTTTAATCTTTGTCTAAATTATTTTGGGGCCCAATTAAAGTCCTAATTTGATATGGTGACATTTTAAAAGCCATTTTTAATATTTAAGTTTCATTCTAATTTTTTAACTATATTTTTAATGTTTGGTTAACAAAAAATTAGAAATAGCAAGTACATACTAGATAATTTAAAAAAAAAGAAGAAGTAAAAACAACTCCCTTAGATGTCTAATACACATTAAAAATACAAACTAAATTGTCTTAAGTGCCCAATGCACCATATAAATATTACTAAATAAAAGTTTTACAATTTTAAAACATAAAGTAAATTAGAAACATAGATAAGAATAAAACATCAAATATTGTGAATTTTTATGATAAAAAAAATACTAAAATTAAATTATAAAAGCAAATGAATATTGAATGAATATCAAAACATTACTTGATTCCATCAAGAAGCTCTCCATATTATCCATGAACTCTTGAATATCAATTGTTGCTCACGGATGTTTCGACCAAATTTTGAGCACAAATAAGGGCATCAACGGTTGTCGGAGCCAATGAACTCCAAAAAGGATCAAGCACACGACTTTCCTAAATGGTGACTTGGATGCAACCGTGAAAACATGCATGACCAACAAGTCGTGCAATCCTTGCAAGTATAGGATGATTAGCCTTATTAAGTTTCCACCAAATGAACAAGTTAAAAGAGGGGGTCTAGGTCTCAACAATATGATAAATACTAATCCACCTCTGGTTTGGAAATAGGAGATTCCAAGGGGGATGATGCTTGATATCACTCATCGTACCATCGTGTATCGTTATCACCATAACCATCATCTATGATTGTAGATGTCTGAGGGGGCTTATGTTCTCGGCTTGTCGTGGTAGAATTAAATGTTGCATTATACTCGTACAAATCCACTAATAACTCTCTCTCACTTGACACCAACTCTTTAGCCTGAGTCTCATTATAAATTTCAAGTGGAAACTAAGTAACTTGCTACGTGGATTAAGCACAACTGCAATCAACATCAATAAACTCAGCATATCTAATAACGTTTAATATTTATCATATTTCCTTCTCATGCTTGTAGCCATGGTCATCAAACAATGATTATTAGTTTGACTCAACCTAATTAATGTTTTTTTGGAGTTGGCAAATATTTTGAAAACTGGTACTGGTCATGATATATAAAGATCCAGAAAGTCTCGTAGTCGCATGCATCATGAGAGATTTTTAAAAACCTTACAAACACCTGTATTGTCTTTCACTCCTTAGCTCTTGGAGGCCCCATGCATCCATCAATAAATTGAGAGAAGAAACTGTAATCCTTACTCTCTATCCGGCTAAAAGCCTTCTCAAACTTCTCAATTTTCTCCATCATGTATGTTGAGTTCCATTGAGTTGGTACAAGAGAGCATTTTCTTACAATCAAACTTTTTTTCCTCCACATCTCTGAAACTTATTTAATCTTGTAGCGTAGGAGCGCACATATCTAACCGCATTTTGAACTATTGTGATGACGTCATTACACTTCCTAAAGATTTGAAACTAAAAAGTGTTTGGTATATGAGAAAGAAATTATGAGAAGTTTCGAGAATTTTGAGAATTTCATGTCTCATTTATGTGTCCAAACGTCTCATAAGACTTTAAAATCTAGATTTTAGTTCACTCATCTTTCTATAATTTACATCAAAACAATGTCACAACAACTTCATTCAATGAACAATAATCTAATCTCTAAATCTTTCCATGCAAAATAGGAAATCACAACTACACAACAACTAGTTTGCAACATGGCAAACATGACAAGTTTAAGACTCTAAAATGTAGATTCTAGTTCACTCAACTTTCCACAATTTACATTCACAACAACATATTCAATGGGAAATAATCTAATTTCTAATTTTTTCATTCTAAAAAGTAAACTAAACTGAACATATAGCTCACTCACAACGGGAAATAGCTCTCGGGTTACTGTTCAAGGTACCAACAATTTGCTCCAAAAATCTCAAAATGCCTAGATATACACAAATAAACAAGTTAAGACATCAAATAATAGGAAAAATATAGATCAAAATTAATTTATTAAGGGAAACCGATCCTCCATATTATTGGTTATATGGGTAAATCGATGGGCAATGCTGAGCTGTTGATGACAGGATGCATGAGAGAGAGAGGGAGGGAGGGAGGCAGGGTAACCCAAAACGATGCCATTTGTTTTATTAAACCAAATAGCATCCTTTTTATTATTAAATTTTTGCTAACACATAATAATAAAACGATGTGCCGTTTTATACAAGAATAAAATTAAAAAAATTATAAATATATATAATTGGTTTGAACACAAAGCGACTGATGTTGATTTATGTCGCTTTGTACCGCTGACCGACCGGTTCTCCATTGGTTTTGGCTGGTTCTAGAATCCAGCGGCTGGTTCCAGCCAGTTCTTTTGGCTGGTTCCGTCAGTTCTTGTTTACTTCTAAGAGAATGCTTAGAAACATTCCATCTATGTTAACATTTTTTAAACCCCAAGTAGTTATTGGTTTAGTCAGGCCTTGACCAACCAACATCTTTCCATGATTAAGAATTATCTGATACTTGAATTTGATTAGTATTGGACCTTGGTGTTTTAGAATAAAAGGAGTTCAGATTAACTAGCATAAATCCAATTTTGTACAAAGTCAGAGTGCTGAACATAACCTAGTAACATGCATTTGAAAATTCTTGGGCAAAAGGAGTGTTAATTACTTTTGCTTCTGTTACTTGTTTGGCAAGAAAAGGAGAATTATAGTCTATTCATTACTACAGTTTTATTTTAATAAATGATTTATTGACCATGGTTTTATTGTGCACTGATACTTTCGAGTCTTGAGGGTTCTTGTAAGACTTAAAACCATCTTTCTGTAAAAAAGTTTCCTCTTTCCTATCTTAGTGTTATGTCTTCACAATCACTTGAGAAGAACATGCTTTTTATGACCTGTAATTCTAGGCTGTCTACCACCATCTGTTCCCTATCTAAGAAGGTGCATTACTGAGTTCCCAGATCTTGCTTCAGAGTTTGGGTGGTGGCAAACAGTTTCAGTAAAACATTTAAAGACACAAATGCATATAGGTATGACTTGAAAATGATGTTAATGGCCTTAAATAGTTTGGTTTTAACCATATGATATGCATGTTTTGTCAGTGTTGTTAATTATGGATTATTTTATTTGGTTTGGGGAGAAGATTAAATTGCATTAAAAGCAAACAAATTGCAAAAGGAGATGGTGGGGGGAGTCAATACAGTATCTAGAAAAGATTAAAAAAAAAGAAAAGAAATGAAATTTAAACTTGGTTCAGTTTAATGATTTTCTGGTCTGAAGTCAAAGAAAATGGTCACCGGAATCGATAGGTTTTTAAACAGGGGGGTATATGGGCTGCTTGGCGAGATGCCCATTGCAACAGCAAGGAGACTTGAAAGCCATAGGGGGGAATTACAGGAAATTGATGGAATTAGAACCACTATATAGAAATTATGTTTTAATATCCGATTAGGTAGGTGTTCGGCAGTTGGTGGGCAAGGAACATCAGAACTAGTAGTTTCCTACATCAAAAGATGGGCATCAACCGAAGAGAAGCAAGAGAGTGGGGGGACAAAGGAGAGAGGAGAAGGGGGTGCTTTTAGTCCTTACTGAAGGTTGCTGTGTTGTTCATGATGTTAATGCTGGAAGATACTGCCTAAACTTCGTTTTTCGATAAGTAAAAATTTATTGATGTTAAAAGGCATAGCCCAAGTACACATGAAGCATACACAGAATACACCCAATAACCACCAAGCACTAGTGATGGATACAAGCAAATTATGAAAATTGTCCTTATTACAAACAATGACCAAAGCCCAGGAAAATTGTGTTAAAAAAAAATCTCTTCAACTCATCCAAGGAACGCTTCCCATCTCCAAGCACCTACTATTTATCTCCATCCTCAAACACCACATAATATAATGATTGATCATTTTACACAGCGGCAATGTGAACATTACCCCAAAGACCTGCTTGTCAAGACAACTCAGTGTCCATTTACATTTGTCTCTAAAAGTATATTAAATCTTCTTCAATAAAGTATCATATTAGAACTAAGCATTTTTGGACTAACTCCAATGTATAATCCTTTTTGCATTAATGTGACAATCACTGCATGGTTTTTCAATTATTCAAAGGGTTAATTGCTAAATTGGTCCTTTTTGAATATTGTTAAATATCTACTGACATGGCTATAACGATACATGCGTCCATCTTTAGGCCCTCTTGGGCTTTCCGCTTACTTGTTGCAAGCTTTGCTAATTATTTTTAAGGGCAAATAGATGGAAGGATTGTTTTTTTCCTTATTTTATTTTATTTTATTTTATTTTTTATTTTATTTTATTTTTCTATAAGTGTATGGAAGGATTGTTTTGAAAAATTGAAAAGCTCAATGGGTCACTTTCTGCATTTTTGAAAACTCGGGAGTTTTTTGACAAAGGGTAAAAACTCAAGGACCAATAGTTAACCCTGATTAAATGGTGGACACTTTTTTAGTTATATCTTTGGATAATATTTGCTTCTACAGTTTTCTTTATCATCTGCATTTTTTACAGGTTATAAACATACTGGCATCATCAAAAGAGCTAGCTGACCTCATAAAGAATATGGATACTGTTTTCCATTTAAAACAAGCTGGATCAGGCAAATCAGTGCTTAATAGCTTATACAGATTTGTTCCTTCAATTCGTGAACAGTTGCAGGTAGATTCACCTTTCCTTCCTTTATGCTAATGCCTTTGCTATGCCATTATGATTAGCATTTCCAGTAAACAAAAGAGCTCTCAAACATTTATACTGCCACCATTCTTTTTGTTTAAGTATTCATACCGCCACCATTCTTGTAACTGAAAGTTGATCTTACTTCAAATGGAAATCTTCATCATTCTGAAAACCAATAAAAAGTCATACAGTTCATCATGTGATGATGTTTGATGTCTTCTACGAACCATGATGAGTCTGCAGAGGGGCAATGGTCTATCCTTCATCACCTATGTATTTGCAACAATATTTCATTGTGTACCATTGTATCTTACCCTAATGATTAATTTTGGTGTAATCTAATAATTACACTAGGACTGGGAGGATGGCTTGTGCGAGAGTGATGCTGATGGATCTTTCTTGCATGAGAACTGGAATAAAGATTTGCGTCTCTTCTGTGATGGGGAAGATGGTGGCCAACACCTACTTCAGGTTCTACAGTTTATTATTGCCATGTGTGTTTAATTCTAGTGATTACTACAATAATCATTAACTATCTACACTAGAAGATCTCATTGAATTTTTCATGATTTTATTTGCAGCTGTTTATACTGAGAGCAGAAGCTGAGTTACAAGCAATTTCCGGTGATAACCTTGCTGACAACCTGAAGTGCATAGATTCATTGAAAGAACGGGTGAGCTGCTTGTTTGGTGGGCATGCTATTAGGACGCTGTCATTTTCTCCAGAAGCGAATCGGTATTCAAATTCCCGTGATGACAAATTCAAGCCCAGAAGAGTGGGAAACCATGCATTATCAGAAATCAAATACAAGGGTGACTGGATGAAGCGCCCAATCTCTGACGATGAGGTTGCATGGCTAGCAAAACTGCTGGTCAGGTTTTCTGCTTGGCTAAATGACAGTCTTGGACTGAACCAAGCAGTGAGCAGCCAGGAGAGCTCCGTGTGGTCTTATGTGGAGGTGTCAAGCGATGTGGGCAATGTGTGCGGGCCTACAGAGACGATGAAAACTGTGGTGTGTGCTATTGGGTCTAGGCTTCTCGTTTTGGGTTCGTCGGTGGTGAGTCTAATGAGGAAACATGGTCTGAGGGTGAACCTTAGGATGTTAGCCTCAAAAAAGATTATGATGGTTTTGCTTTTGTGTGCTGTATTTAGCACACTGAAGAAAGTTTTTGGACTGTCTCATAGGGTATAGTGTAGATGAGAACAAAACAACACAAATGCAGAATGGAAAAGGTATAAAAATATATGGAATGAAAATTGTAGAGTTTCTTTTTCTCCCAAGGTACTTCTCTCTCATCCCTTTGTAATTTTGTATGAGATGTGCAGAGTGAAAAATTCCACAGGCTATGTTACCTGTGTTCTTGGCCTATAGTAACCATCAATGCCTTGCTTTTATTTCTGAACTTATATTTCTTTATTTTTTATTTTTATTTTCTTTCTGATGCTACTGTTAATTTTCTCTCTATTGTGCGGTCATTGGCGTAGATCATATGCTATCAGTTTCTGTTGTGCAGCAGAAATGGTTCTTGTGCCTCTCCCATGAGCTTCCAATGGCTGAAACAAAGGGACACTGAACTATTCCCATAGCCAGTTCCAGGCTGATACCAGTCTAGGACTGTTCAACTGGTTGAGACACTTGGGTATACTCGGGCCGAAAGCTGCGTTTCAAACTCGGGCCAATACTTTGATGAGTTTAGGTTTTTGAAACCCTAAAATCCGAGTTTTAGCCTTAAGCAGATTTATTTATTTTTTCTTTCTAAAAGCTTGAATGTTATATTTTTTCAAGAAAAAAAATATTTGAGTGTTTATTTTTAATCTAAAAGCGTAAAATATATTAAAATGGAAGATTAAATTTATGTCAAAAATAGCTAACTGTAGAAAACTAAAAATATAAACAACTAAATGCATGTAAAAAAAAAAAAGAAAAAAAAATATTAATCAAGTAAAAGGCATGCAACATATACGATGCAATCTATTACATATTATATTGTTTGACCTAATTTGTTAAGATCATTACGAGATACATACATTGATTTAATTAAATTTTAATACACAACAATAAACTACAGAGCTTGGTCTTCTGTTTTTTCATACTCCTTGGTCTTCTATTAACTTAGCATGCTTCAAAACTTTTTTCCTAAGCTGCTGCAAAGCCTGTAACATAAGAAAGCAAATATTCAATATCAAGTATTAATATGAACTTATTAATTAATTAGAATGATAATAAACGTGACCATGTTGAATTTTTTTAATTACTTAAATGAACCATTATAATCCTATTAGTGGTTTTACTTTAATGTTCACTATATTTTGATGCAACCTACATAAATAAATATTATTATACTTATTTCAATATCATATATAAATATGGTGACACTTACAAAATGTATAAAGTTCAAAATAATTGCGCATGTTATTTTTAGTAATACTGTATGTTCAAATCACAAGGCAAATTCTTCTTCGTGCGTCTTTTCTATGTCAGTCACACCATTTGTGCAAAGTAGTTGTATATTTTCGCTGTGTATGTTAATGTGGACTATTAATTTGTATCAATATATACTATATTATTATAAAGAGTAATGCTACATACAATCATTTTTACGCACTCCCTGCGCACTCCACTGATATGATTGGCTGGATTAATTTTTTTTAATACACAACCAATCATATCACTGGAGTGCACAAAGGAGTCCGCAAAAATGACTGCACATAGAATTTTTCTATTATAAATGCGTTTAAAAATACTATTAAATTAGATGATCATCACTAACCTCAAATAGTGTTCAATCTCTTCACAGTTATTCAAGACATACCATCGAGCTATTTCAAACTCTCGCTCACATAGGTCATAGCCCTCTTGTGCACCTATGAGACGTACTTTTTGGGAAAACACAGTAAATGCTGACAAAACTCCCATTTGTCCACCTTCATAATTTCGATCTGGTCTCGTAAATCTAGTATCAACCACACGAAAATACATTGAACAAAATGTATGCCATTCATTATGAATGTATGACTCTGCAATCGATCCTTCCGGACCAGCCTTATTCCCAACAAATTGCTTAAGTTTTCCAAAAAACTGTTCAATAGGATACATCCATCTATATTGAATGGGGCCAACAATTAAAGCCTTACGAGGTAGATGCACAGTCAAATGAACCATTACATCAAAGAATGAAGGCGGGTACAAACTCTTCATCTTGTACAATATCAATGCAATGTCAGCTTCCATTTTTAATAAGGCATCAACTTTCAACATTTTACTGCAAATATGCCTGAAAAATTGCCCTAATTCTGTGAGAGTTGTACGAACATCTCGAGTAAGCTTTCCGCACACACCAATTGGCAACAATCGCCACAACTTTTGAGACCAGTTATCTTCCAATCATGAGCTTAGACACATCTTGACATATTCGAAGCATAACCATCGGGTAATTTAATTGTTCTGAACCAGTCATAGAATTTCTTTCTCTCGTCACTTAAAAGTGTATACCATCCAAAGGGTATATAAGCTGATGACCCAGTATATTACAAATGTAGCTCCGATCTTATTCCCAACTTTTTCAAATCTTTACGAGAGTTGACTGTATCTTTTGTCTTCCCTAGTATTGACATCAGGGTACTCAAAATATTCTCATATATATTTTTTCAATGTGCATAACGTCTAAATTGTGATGCAGTGTCAAGTATGGCTACTAAAAAAAATAATTTTTTTTTTGTCCAATTCAATTCCACTGCTTGTCTTTTCCTCTTTCTACATCTTGCATCCTTCCCAAATCTGTTGTTTGGAACATCTTCCAATTGCGTGAGAATATCACCACCAGAATACTCTGACAGTGATGACCTGCGCTCAACCCTTCTATCAAACATTGCTCTATTTGAACGCCATCTATGATCATGAGGTAGATATCGACGGTGTCCCATGAAACATAATTTCTGGCCATTCGTTAACCACTGAGACTGTGTCTCTTTGTTACAAATAGGACAAACCATTTTTCCTTTTGTGCTCCACCCAGACAAGTTTTTGTATACTGGAAAATCATTTATTGTCCAAAGTACTGCAGCATGCATATTGAATTCACGCGACAAGGCCGCATCATATGTATTGATACCCTGTTCCCACAACTCTTTCAAGTCTGTCATTATTGACTGCAAATATACGTCTATTTCATTTCCTGGTGACCTTGGCATTAGGATCAATAGGGTCATCATAAAATAAGGATCCTTTATACACTTCCATGGTGGCAAATTATAAGACATTAATATGACATGCTAGGTGTTATGAGAAGTGCCCATGTTACCAAATGGATTAAAGCCATCAGTTGTTAAACCAAGACGTACCTTGTGAGCTTCTCTAGCAAACCATGGATACTCGTCATCAAATTTTTTCCATTGTTAGTAATCTGCAGGATGCATGAGGAATTGATCATTTTGAACTCTTTCTGTGTGATGCCAAGTCATATTTGTCGTAGTCATCCGGGAAGTAAACAATCTCTGAAGTCGAGGAATCAACGGAAAATGTCTTAGCACTTTATGGGGTACATTACGCTTATCTGATGTCCATCTTGACTCATGACACAACGGACATGAATCAAATTCTGCATATTGCTTCCAGAAGAGAACACAATCATTCTTACATTTGTGGATGATATTATAATCAAATCCTAATCCTCGCTTCAATTTCTTCGCTTCATAAAAATTTTGAGGTATTACGTTATCTTGTGGGAGAGCCTCTTTAAATAATTCAAGCAGCATATCGATGGCCTTTGCAGAAATACGACAAATAGACTTAATATGGAACAGCTTGACAGTGTATGGGAACTTGCTATGACGGGTGCACCCTTCGTACAATTCTTGTTGTGCATCCTCCCACAGTGATCCAAAGTCTTCATTTCCCTAAAATGATTGTGTAGATATTCATTCTCCATCCCTGGCACGAAATATGCATGCGTCAAGATTCCTTAACATTTCAGTCATATTTTCTCTATTATCATAACTATCATCAGAAACATTAACATTTATGTCCTCCGTGTCGATCTCGTTACATTCATCCATCTGATTGAGATGACTGCCAAATCTAACTCCTTTAGGAAATGGTTTGCCATGTAAAACCCAATGTGAATATTTAGGATCAATTCCATTTACGAATAAATGATCATTCACTACAATCATATTATATGAACTAAGGTTTTTGCACTTCTTGCATGGAAATCTTATAAATCCTTGACTGTCAACACTCCCACAAACAAATTCTAAGAAAGACTTTACCCCTTGTGTATATATATTTGCTTATAGTCTCGACCAAGTCTATCTCCCAACAACATCCAACTCTTATCCATCTATAAAAAACCCAATTCATAGGATAAACACTATAAAAAAACTATTACAATACACGTGTTTAATTATTATCAATTTTTAAGGTAGTTGGTTCTATCCCATTCGAGAGACTATCATCCATATTGCACATATACTCAGTTCAAAACTTAGTAAAAATTTAGGCAGCATTTCCCTACAATTCTCCAAATATGCTAGTCACGATAAGTTGTCGACCCTATTCATAGGCCGAGAAACTTACGAACTACATACTCGAAGAATGTAAAAAAATGCTAAACTAAAATTTTAATTGACTAACAGATGAGTTTTAACTTAATATATATGCCATATAGATGATATAATCCCAAACTGTCCACTTTAGATAATTTAAGAGTTGTACCCAAACATTCTTTAAGAGAATATTTGGCCACAACTCTTGAACAAGTCTAAGGGTTAACTACATGTAAAATAATTAGAGTATCCAACAGCTTAGTCGTAAACATAACAATTGTTATAATCACATTCCAAATCACAAATACATTACAAAATTACATTACAAGTATACATGATGGGCCCTTAAAGATTTTGAAGTAGACCCTATAATTATTTACTTAAATATTTTATAAGTATAAAATGAAGTATTAATCTATTTAATTAGAGTACTTAAATATTTTTAATTATACATTATAATTCTTTAATTAAATATTTTATAAGAATATTTTAATTAGAGTGCTTAAATATTTATAGGCATACATTATAATTCTTTAATTAAATATTGTATAAGTATATTTTAAGTGTTAATCATTTTAATTAGAGTACTTAAATATTTTCAAATATTTAATTATAATTTTTTAATTAAATATTTTTTAATTATATTTTAAGTATTAATCTATTTAATTAGAGTACTTAAATATTTTCAAATATACATTATAATTACAATATAAATATCTATTTAATTGATACTGTTCGAACAAACACTCCAAATATTCGAACGGAATTTTGATCGAGTCAGATTTCGTTCGAACTGAGTAAATTCAATTCGAACGAAATTCAGAGTGTTTGAATGGGACCAAACCAGAAACCAGTCAAGAAACAGAGTAAAAAACTGAATCAAAAAACACAATTTTCACATACATGATGGCAGATTTCAATACAATACATTGAAAACTATATGATTATTCCTAAATATGATTATTAAATAACTTATAAAACTATAAAAAATTACCTCTAATTTTTGCAATCCAATAAAAATATCAATCCGCAATACCTATATATGCATAAAACACATTAAACATATGTTCTATCTCAGGAATAAATGCAACAAATATCAAGATGAGTGTAAACGAAAATCAAAATGAAAAATAACAAAAAATTACATATTACCTCTTGTGCTTATCTTTTCTCTCTCAAGAATCTCTTCTCTCTCACTTCTTTCAAGCTCTCTCTCTCTCTCTCTCTCTCTCTCTCTCTCCACAACACTCTCTCAAAGCCTTCTGCCACGCTCTCTCTCTCTCAAACTTTGATTCGAGTGAAAATGAAGTAAAAGGGCCGAGTTAATAATATGTGAATTTCCGTTCGAACGGATTTTGTAAAAGTTCAAACGCAAAAATCAAACAATTGCGAATTTTTCCTACAATATTTTCCCTTTTGAACGGATAATATTAGAGTTTGAACAAAAAAAAAAAGGAATATTCTCCAGTATATACCGATAATTTGGTGCGAATTTTCCCTCCAAATAAAAAAAATTCATTCGGATAGACTTTATCTCTATTCGAACTATTCTTATATTCGTTCGAACAGATAATTATGGCAATATATAAATCTACACATAACACACCCAATCTTATTATTAGTATATGTTAAAACTATATACACTATATAATACTAAGTATCACTAATAGCATAATACTAAGTTTCTTATCAATCTATAATATTAAGTATTACTAATAGTATAATATTTTATTTAGTATCACTAATAGTGTTATATTTATAATTAGTATCACTATAAGTATAATACTAAGTATCACTAATAGTATAATACTAAGTGATATTATAATACAGATAGCATAAATATATGAAAACTAATAGTACTATAATACTTTATAATATATTCTAAGTACTTAGTTTATTACTAATATGCAAACTAAATATATAAAATATATGTATTTTATACTTATATTTAATGCAATGTTTTACTATATACTTAGTATATTACTTTATAATGCAATGCTTTACACAATACTATTTTAAACTCATCTAATGCATAATATATATATAGTATTATATATATACTAGTTACTTATAATATATATATAGGTTTTCAATTAAGTACTCTATACTATATAATATAGTTATCTAATGTATATTATATATATACTAGTCCAGAAATTTTTTATTAGTACTAATATTAGTATTATATACTAGTATTAGTAATATAAAACGTATTTTTTTACTTCTTGTACTTATATATATTTTTTCTCATTATTATATAATTCATTCGAACTTATACCTTTTCCATTTGAACGAAATTACATTATATAAGTCGCGATACAGTTTCTTCTCCGTTCATTTCGTGCATCCTCTCGTTTGAACTGTCAGATCGAATCCTCTGCCTTTTGCAGCCACAACACCGCCACCAACTCCGACCAAGTCCTCAAATCTCCTAGATGAAGAGGTATGGGTTAAATGGTTGTTATTTTTAATGGTTGTTTCATTGGTTTTGGGAGGGGGGGTTAGATTTTGAATCAATCCGACCCCATTTTGTTGTTTTGGGGCCAAATGACACAAAAATAATCGGTAGAAATGATGGGGCTTCACTCCTAAATCATTTCTACCGATTAAAATCTTGGCTTATGGTGAAAAATAGAATTGTTGACTTGGGACTGAGTTGACTCAGCCATGTCTATTTGGCTCAGTTCCGTTCGAATGAGCATAAATTTCATTCAAATGAAATTCAATGCCATTCGAATGGAATTTATTGTCATTCGAATGGAGTATAATTTCATTTGAATAGAATTTGGGCTCATTCAAATGGAGTTTTATGAGGTCATTTGAATGGATTTTAAGGTCATTCGAATGACTTTAAATTCCATTCGAATGGACTTTAACGTCATTTGAATGGAATTTTAGGCCATTCGAATTGAATTTTAATCATTTGAACTAAAGATGATATTTGGCAGTCCTTATTCGAACGAATTGGAATCCATTTGAATAAGCAGTTGCCAAACACTGTAGCACAACATCATCATTCCTCTAATTCACTTTAATTAGATTACATAATTATTTTGTACATCAACAGTATACTAATGGCAAGCAGCAGTGGAAGAAAACGTTCCCGACCCCAGATAGGCCAAAGTAGTGAAGCAGCTCATTCTCAGTCGGCCGTGAGGCCCGTACTAGTTGAGTGGGAGATCATTTTGGATGACTTCCGTGATCTCATTTGGGAGGGATGGAGCATACATGACATCATCACCGATTGTGGATGGACCCCAATTTGTTAACAGAGGGGCACAACATATCTTGAGATGGTCGGTGAGTTTTACCATGCCATGGGAGAGTAGTCTGGTGATACTCTATGCTACAACTTATTAGTCCGGGGAGTGAGTATTATCTTATCTCCCCACATTATTGCTGAGCTTCTTGATCTGCAGTGGGAGCCCAGTGCATGTCCTGCAGCAATAGCGAGAGTAGCGATTGCACCATCTGGAGAGGACACACTAGTCGTATCCTCATCACCAGCATCGGATGTAGAGACCACAGAGCTGGATGCTGGCTCGAATGATAGTGAGAGGGGCGATGAGGTACCTAATGATGGTCTCACAGATGATCAGGTTCGTGATCTAGTGCAAGACCCTTCGGCTCCTCCATATGATGGCAGTAAAGTGATCTGACAGGCCGACTATATAGCATTTTTCAGAATGCTTAATCTGATTATCGGGTATAACATTGATCTGAAAAAATACAAGATTGATTTCGGGATCGAGAGGGCCAGATTTTTGTTACGATTAGCACAGGGGGAGCCGATTGATCTAGCATTATATTTATTCCTCCGCATTCGAACAAAGTCACGCTATTCGGGTGGAGGTAGTCTACCATTTGCACTGCTGATATCTAACCTCCTAATCCAATCGGGGGTTACAGTGACTTCGATTGAGCGAAGGTCGCCATAGATGAGGCCCGTTAATAAGATCACATTTAGCAAGAGCAAGGGTCACTTGCCGAAGACTCATGCAATACAGGATCAGCCTCCGCCTATTGATCTAGCTTCTACTATTGTTACCCCTGTTGAGAGACAGCCTACTGGGGCTACTCTGGATGAGGTACGAGCTATATTGGTGGAGCACCGCCAAATTATATTGAGGGACTTCATTCAACCCATCATGGAGAAGTTTAAGGACCTGGAAGGATACTTACATACTTTACAGGAGGATTTTGATTTACTTAACAAATAGATATTGTTAGTTATTATTTTAATTTTTTTTTTTTTATATGTTGGATAGAACGTCTAACTCCTTTTGGGATGTAATTAATGTATGGCTTTTATTTTTAGTGTTTGCTAACATCTTTATTGTTAATTATATTTTCTTCTCATTATACTTAATATTCACGATAATAGAGAAAATGACACTATCTTTAAAGTAATATTTATTTAACTAAAATATTTTTAAATTAAATACATAAAATTAATTTATGAATTCGTAAATATTTTAATTCATTGTAAATAATAATATATAATATATAGACATTTTTATTTACTTTGAAAATGATAAAAAATTAATAGAAAAAATATGTATTATTACAATTTTAACAATATATTATTACAATTAAATAATACCGTTCAAACAAGGTAATACTCATACGAACCAATTATATTGCATTCGAATAGACTAATTATTTGTTGGAATTAAATTTTATTAGTTCGAACAGTTTAGACTTTTGGAGACGATCTAATTTGTCCCAAAATCTCCGGTTCAAACTAATATGTATTAGTTCGAACGGATTTATAAGGTTCTTTATATTTTGAGACGAAATTTCTAAAAAGTAAATTTCGTCCCTAACAAATTTCATCCCTAAAAATTAAATTTCCTGTAGTGCATGCATTTTCAGAAATCAAATACAAGGGTGACTGGATGAAGTGCCCAATCTCCGACGATGAGGTTGCATGGCTAGCAAAAATTCTGGTCAGGTTTTCTGCTTGGCTAAATGACAGTCTTGGACTGAACCAAGCAGTGAACAGCCAGGCTAGAGCTCCATGTGGTCTTATGTGGAGGTGTCAAGCGATGTGGGCAATGTGTGCGGGACCTACAGAGACGAGGAAAACTGTGGTGTATTTCTTGGCCAAGGTAAAAGAGAATTACAAATATTACAAAATATATCAAGGAGGATCCTTTCTGCTGTCAATAAGCACAATACTAGAAGGAATGATATTTACTGGAATGCTACCAAACAAAAAGTTTGTAGCTTCCCATTGCGCAACTGAGTATGTAAGTCGATTTTGTGATCAATCAATTTTGTTATAGGTCCATCCAGGGTGAAAGTGCATAGAATATGCAATTTCATATGAGATAGTGGATATTTTTCAAACCACTTCCGTTTTAGAGATAGAAGAGATAACCAACTGGGAGTCCCCAACTAGAGTGGTTGATGGAGAGTTGATAGATTCTGCCATTTTGAAAGCCAATTTTGCTGCAAGAGCCTCTGCCAACACCGGGATAGTAGTGGGGTTTTCCTCAGTCCATATTAGAATGAGTTACCCTTTCGAGTTTCTGCTTACTGCCGAGGCCAAAGAGAATGAGTTTCTAACCGTTGCGTCAAAAGATACACAGATCTGGTTTGGAGTGGGATTCTTCCATTTTTCCTCCATTTTGGTGTTTATCTTTTCTTCCCAGGCCTATAGATTTTCTTTGTAAGAGAAATTTAGCTGTTGTGATAACTTTTGGAGAGATAAATCTTTTTGATTGTGAACCAAGTCAATATAGAGCCTCAAGATAAAATCTAAAATCAGGCCTGCAAAAACTTTGAAAGGATGTTCTTCTCGTGACGTTAGACCCAGTTTATGCATGGGGTTTAAGATGAAATGCAGCCAATCCTTCATTGAAGTTATACCCAAGGAAGTGAGATTCGGTGGCCATTTGCTCTGACTCCAAAGTTTTTGTTGTGCAGCAGAAATAGTTCTTCTGCCTTTCCCAAGAGCTTCCAATGGTTGAAACAAAGGGACACTGAACTATGCCCATTGCTAGTTCCAGGTTGGTACCAGTCTAGGACTGTTCAGCTGGTTCCACACCGGGTACTTGGGTATACCCAGGTCGAAACTCGAGTTTCAAACTTGAGCTAGAACCTAGATGAGTCTAGGTTTTTGAAATCCTGAAATCCAAGTTTTGGACTGTATCGAGATTTTTTTTTTTTTCCAAAAGCTTGTATGCTATATTTTTTCAAGAAAAAAATATAATTGAGAAGTATTTATTTTTGAGCTAAAAGCCTAAAATATATTAAAATGGAAAATTAAATTTATGTCAAAAATAGCTAAATGTAGAAAACTAAAAATATAAACAACTAAATTGTGACATCCTCTTTTTACGTGTATTTTCACTGAAAGAGTATTTTAATTTAATTAATATATTAGTTATTTTATTTTAAATTATTGTATTTTAACTGGATTTATTTTAGTTTGATGTGGTGTTTAAATTATTTTAGTCGTTTTATAGTTTTTAAATATATTTTTGTCGGATCAGTTTTTGGACTCCGAAGGTGAGGATTGGACCTCATTTCTTTTCCTCATCTTTTCTTTTTCTTTTCTCTTTTTCTTTTTCTCTTTTCCTTTTCTTTTTCCTTTCATTCTTTTCTTTTTTCTTCTTTTTCTTTCTTCTTCCCGTTCCTTCTTCCGCGCGACGTGCTCTCTCTCTCTCTCTCTTCACTATCGCCGTCCAGCTTGTGCCGCCCAGCACTGCCGCTCGCCAGCGACGTGACCAACAACACCCACCCAGAAACTTCCCCCTTTGGCTGGTGAACCATCCCACCAAATCTCACCTCCATCCGAGTCGCCGAGAGCCCATCTAAGCGGCACGGTTTTTGTACATTTTCGCCGCCGTCGCTCCACCTCTAGCCACCATCTTTTCAATACTTCATCACCTACCTCTTGCCGTCCTAAACTACCCATTTTCGGCCCCGATCCGTTTCCGGAGCAGCTCCTACGAGCTCAACTCCGATTTGCCATTTTTTCACTTCCACCGCCACCCACGGCCAAAACTCACTTCCTTTAGTTTCATAAACATCTCTAGACCATTTTCTATCAATTTCAAGTCTTGGGTTGTCCCCGTTCGAAAGTGGGTATTTTACAACCCACGGCCACAGTGTATTTTACACTGTTACGTTGCTTTTTCTCCGCCGTTTGCAATGTCGTGATCCTTCAAAAATTATCATATAGCGTTGTAAGTATTTTTCAAACTCTATTTTAGATTTAAATATATTTTTACTTTAACAATATTTGTGACTGGTTGGTTAATTCCGAACTGAGTCTGAGGAGTCAGGGGTCGGATGGATTTGAGGATGGAGTTATTTATATTTGGTTGATGTTGATATTTGTTGGAGTTTTTGTGCCTTGATGTTTGCATTGTATAGTGCATGCATGTTCATGTTTAAAAAGGAAAAACTGGGTTTTTGTGTAGTTGTATGCATATACATGTGTTCGTAAAATGAAAACTGGGTTTTCGTGTAGTTGTATGCATGTACATATGTTTGTAAAATGAAAACTGGGCTTGTAAGCGAGAAATTATTTATGGTATATGTGAACGATTGGATTGACTGGTTTGAGTCAGAGGCACGTATAGGGATGGTGGTAAGCAGGGACGGTGGTAGAATCCCGCCTGTGGTTCCCACCTACGGTGCACGCGGCGTAGGGATGGTGGTAAGTAGGGACAGTGGTAGAATCCCACCTACGGTGCACGCGTAGGGACGGTGGTAAGTAGGGATGGTGGTAGAGTCCCGCCTGCGATTCCCACCTACAGTGCTCTGATGATTTGGTTTTTGAGCTATTATCGGGAATAATGAAGAGGTTATGTTTAAAGGGAATGTTTTGGGCCAAAATGAAATTTTTGGCGTGCGTGGAAAAATGTGGATTTATGGGATATGTGCATTTGACATTATTTCATGCATATTGTTGAGTTTAATATGTTTTTATTTTGTGGCGTTTGGAATGTTACTTACCTGCGGCACCATTTTGGTACCGTAAATTTTGATGCAGATGTCGAGGACGAGGAAGAGGCTGAGCCCGAGGAGGCGGCTCCGCCAGAGTTTTGTTTTGGAGTTTTATGTCTTGTGGTTTGGTTTGAAACGATACTTGAGGCTTGTAATATTTTATTATGTATGTTTTAATCGGGTTTGTATTAATCAAAAATTCTGGTACTTAGTTATAAGACTTTTATTATCCACTGCGTGTTTTTATTACACACTTGTTGCATGTACACACACTTGGCACTTGGCGATAGGGTGGTGACCCGTGTTGTTATCATCCCGACGTCTCGATTTTCACGTGTCCGTACGTGAGAATTGGGGGCGTCACATAAATGCATGTAAAACAAAAAAGAAAAAAAAAACAATATTCATCATGTAAAAGGCATGCATCATACACGATACAATCCACTACATATTACCTTGTTTGACCTAATTTGTTAAGATCATTACAATACACATACATTGATTTAATCAAACTCCAGTACACAACAATAAATTACAAAGCTTGGTCGTATGGTTTTTCATACTCCTTGGTCTTCTGTAAACTTAGCATGTTTCAAAACTCTTTTCCTAAGCTGCTGCAAAGCCTTTAACATAAGAAAGCAAATATTAACTATAAAGTATTAATATGAACTTATTAATTAATTAGAATAATCAATAATCAGAAACGTGACCATGCTGCATGCAACTAATTTTTTAAATTAATTAAATGAGCGTGTGGTTTTCAAATATATAATGACAAGTAAGTGCCAAAGATCCAACATCTAGTACCTAATTAATTAATTATGATTAAGATATAATATATTCGACATTTACACACCACTAGACCAGCATCATCAATCTGTCCTATTCCAAAACAAATAACATCACATTCCAAAACAAATTATTTAATAATTAATGTATTTTGTGTTAAAAAAGTCCTTTTTGCAGCTCCTTTTTCTAAGTATGTAATGCGAATCATAGATGTACTATTAATTAAGAGAACCTAAGGTAAGATGGCACAAATCTGAATAATAAAATAAAGCCAAGAAACTTAACAAATAGAAGTTTGCAAAGTAAAAGAAAGTGGAAAAATAAGAATCTCTACATACCATCAAAGGTCAACAAATATTTCAGCATGAATGGGAAGAGAGACTCACAACAGCCTCAGTTGAAGATAAAGCTAGATGATCATCTAAAAAAAAAAGAAATTAAAAATTGAGTTAGATAGATATTAAAAAAAAATATTTTAACTTTCAAACTCACCTTCAAGGTCTATCGACTATATGTATTCTTCCAACTCTTGAATATCGACTGGTGTAATCCTTAACCAATTTTGGGTGCAAATGAGGGCTTCGCCAAGTTCTATAAACAATGAACTCCTAAAAGAATCCAATATGGGTCCTCCAGTATTGAATGCAGACTCCGAGGCAATAGAAGAAATGGGGGTGGCTAACACATTACGTGCTATCTCAGCAAGGACAGGATAATTGGTGGCATTAACTCTCCACCAATCTAAGATATCAAAATCGAGCTAGTCTTTTACACACGTTTTAGACAAATACCTCTCTAGCTCTGATTTGCTCTGATTTAAATTCCATAACACCTTGCTCCTCAAGGTATTTGGTGAATATGATCCAAAATTTAGTCATAAGCGATGCCGGCTCATTACTGATATTTGTATTAGTAGTGCTTGGTCTCCCTTAAGCCATATTAGAACTCCCCCACTACCCAAACGAAATTTGTTATACTCCTCAATCAAGCGGCCTAAAAGAAGTTTAACCCTGTACTCTATCTTATCCGCCAACTCATACCCTTTGCACTTCTGTGATCATAATTTCATTGCCATAATTTATATCGTGGATCATACACAGAAGTAACATATATCATCAAGTTGAACCTATTTGTACTACCCCAATACTTGTTATACTTGCTTCTCATATTTATGTCTATAGTATTAATGATAATATCATTACTCGAGCACATATAATTTAATGCATCTTCAATTGTGCAAAATTGCTCAAAATATACATTTGCTGTCATGTATAAAGAACCAAAACAATGTAACATCATAAAAAATTTCCAGCTACTCTGCAAAGATCCTTGCATTTTTCCAATCATCATTAGTGGGGTTCAAGAATTGTTTATCCACAAAAACATATTGTTCAAAGGCTTGTTTATGTTTTTCAATAGTACTCAATATCAAATATGTGGAGTTTAATCTAATATGAACATCCAAACAAATGATCTTCCCACTGATATTTTCCTTTGTCGCACAAGCATTGAACTTGAAAAATCTTGACGGTGAGGATTTCACATACCTAACGGCATCCCTAATCTTTGTTACAAATCCATAAACATCCTTCAAGTTGTCCATAACAATAAGATCAAATATATGGGCATACCACGTGTGAAAAAATTCATCACCCAATATAGTACAATTATTGTCTTTTATTCTCCTTCTCATGTAATCAACAACAATATCATTTAAGGAGGTATTATCAACTATGATGGTCAAAATTTTATCAATACCCCATTCATGCAATCTCAAGTCTAACACCGTCCCAACAGTTTCGCCCCTATGGTCAGGAATTTGACAAAACTTAAGTATTTTTTTTTATGCAATCTCCACTTGCAATTAATGAAATGTGCGGTAATGCACATGTAGTTCATATTTTGCACGACATCCAGGTATCGGTGGTAATACGAATTCTTTGATCATCCAACAATTTCTTTAACTATATCTTTTCTTTGTTATATAACTTAATAAAATCCATTTTTAAAGTGGTTCGGGATGACAAAGTAAATTGAGACTCTAAATCAGTCACAAATTCAATAAACCGATCATGTTCCACAAGCCTAAATGGTAATTCATACATAATAAAAAACTTAGCGGTTGACATCCTAAGTTTTTCTGCATCATATTTTACTAGACTTTGTGCGCTATACACTCTTCCCTCCTAACACTAGATGACTGATTTTTTCCAACTCCTTTAACTCTAAGGGGGAAAGTTTCACATGCATTCCGGAGGTGGTGTATCATAGATGAAGTATCATTTTTGTAGTGACAACTATATAGCTTAGCTCAATAATTGCACTGAGCTTTTGGGTTATCGTGGTCAATAAGTTACACTTTAGTAAAGTCTTCCCAAACCACCGATTGGTTATTAGGTACTTTTTTTGGATTTCTTGGATAAATGTGGGATGGAACGGATAGGGTGTTGTGTGCATGTGGATGAATGGGTTGGAAGACTCTGTGATCCTCCACATCCACTGGAATAGAAGAGGAGTCACCACCAACCCTTTGAGTTGTACCGATATTACAACTCAAGAAATCTTATTCTATCTGATATTGAGTAATAAAGACCACCAAATACAATATAATAAATAATCAAACACAACAAATACATAACCAAACACACATATAATAAATGGAGTAGAAATCATATATACACAAAACAATTCATAAGAATCTTGTACTGACTTCTCAAAACCCATGTCCAATTTCTCACATAGAATTGAAAATCAAGGTTAAATATTTAACCAACATAAATGCACATAAATGCCTACAAGAAATTTAGAGAAGAAAAATCAACCCACAAAATTGATTTTAAGTTCTTCAAGTAAGAGGTCATTGATATTTGATTTAAGGGCGTGACATAACCACTTAAACCCATATCAACTAATCCAACTACCATCGTCTCTAGCTCACAGGTAGAATCTTCAGAGGAAATTGGAGAGAAACTCCTAAAACGAATAGGTGGTGAGAAGAAAAAAAGTTAAGAGACCAACGAAGAAAAGAGAAGCAAAAGAACCACCAAAAGGCCCAATTATTTACCAAAGGAAACAGGGTCAATAGGATTAAGCCCCGTAAACTCTATCACCAGAGATTCCAGCAAGAATTTGAGGGTAGCAAAGAAATTATTTAAACACTGTTAATAAGTTTATTTGTGCATTAGACTTTCTGTGTTCTATAGTATCTTGTGCTTCAAAGTATCACAAGATGTGCATCTTAATTTGCAAAATACTTCTACTATTAGTAATTAGCTTTACCTTCTAAAGTGCTCTCTTGAAGAGGATTGGAAAGCACTTTGTGAAGATCAAGATCCCCTGAAATTTTTATGGAAGCAAAACATTTATTTTGCTTACCATATTAATTTGCATTTAATTTTCAGAACTAGTGGTTTTCTTTTCTTTTCTGCCCCAAATGAGAATAACTAGAATTGATTCTATGCCAATTATGTGTTATTTTGATTGTTGCTTGAGTAGGTGGTTGTAAAGTTACAACTTGTTTCTACCTCTGATAAAGGGAAAAGAATACTTTGAAAGGAAGTTCTAAAGTGGCAAATTGTTGTAATGTCTATGAAGATTAAGGAAAATCTACAGTTTTGAGTGCAAGTTGCCGGTGTATCTTATAGTTACTTTGTTGGGTTTCTAGGGCACTAAAAAATAAAGGGATGGTGCTAGTAGGTTGCTTAGCACTTATCACTAACATAAATGTAGGGATTAATTTTGTTATCATTTTTTTAAAGTATTTTTTTAACATCCTTAATCATTAAGAAAAAAATAAAAAAAAATATAGAATTTCACTAATAATTACTTTCTTAACTATTAAGTAAAAAAATAAAAAAATAAATTAAAATTCATAAGCGGTAACATTAAGTGGCTCCACTAGCATTTTACTTTAAGGAATATGGTTACCGTACCACTACTTCTATCTTTTCACGTTGGTAAGATGACTTAAATTATATATGGAAAATATTAACTAGGTCAAGTTACTTGCACATTGTCAATGAGCTATCTGGTAGGACTGTGCATAAAAGGGCCTAGCCTGATCAATCCGAAATGCCCGACATGGGCCCACTCGACTTTAGTCGAGTTCAGTGGATCAAACCCTTTACCAGGTTGATACACTTTGAAACCGTTGAACCCGTGACCCAAGGTCATGAAGAAAAAGAATTAACGCCTCACTATTCTCCATTTATGTCTCGTCCTCAAAATCCCTAACATCTCTCGAAATCAGCCCAAAATCTCCTGCTCTGGCCACACCACTGGACATGATCAAGAGCTCCTGCTGGAGCATCATGGCAGTTGCGGTAGCCATAGAGTTGTTGTTGTTGAAATACCTTCTGAAACAATTGTCTTCTTTGCACCTGGAAAAGAATTATTTGACAGGATCAATACCACCCAAATTGGGTAACTGTGCGAGTCTGGTCGACTTGAATCTCGCCTTGAATTCTCTGACCGGTAACATCCTACAAACATTTTCTTCGATGACCTCATTGAACTCTCTGATTCTTGCTGGTAATAAACTTACGGGTTTGATTCCGGAAAATTTAGGGAAATTTAAGCTAAGCTCCATCGACTTGTCTCAAAACTGACTGTCAGGAAGAGTTCCATCTGATCTTTTGACCATGGGTGGAGAAAAAGCATTTCTTGGAAACAAGGGACTCTATGTTGACCAAGAACCTACAGTGCTCGTAAGTTATAGGATAGATATCTGTACTACAAATCATAGTCAAAGAGGGATATTTGCAGGTAAAGTTGTTTTGTTCTATGTTATAGCATCCGCCTTGGTTGTCATATTAGTTGGATTATGCTTGCGATTTATAAGAACTCGAAGCTTACTGAATGGGGAGGGGAGGATCGAAAGCAGAGTAAGGAGAACGGGTTTGACCCGATTCGAACGTTACGGGTCAGGTTGGGTCGAGTTGTTGTGTGCTACCCTGTCGATTGGGTCGGATCGGGTCCAAATTCTGGTTTGGACGGGCCGGTGTGCAGGCCTATTATCTGGGATTGGTTTAGATTCAGAACTAAGATGAGATAGTTTTAGATGAAAGATGAAAGTTGAATAAAATATTGTTAGAATATTATTTTTTAATATTATTATTATTTTGAGATTTGAAAAAAATTAAATTATTTATCATATTTTATTTAAAAATTAAAAAAAATTATAATGATGAGATTATATAAGGTGAAAAGCTTTAGGAATCCAAAAGAGGTGTATTTCCTTTTAATGGAGGTCACATGATAGTTTTTTATTGGTATGTGGTATAAGTTATTTTTTAATTTAGGTTTTCTTTTTTGGTTCAGAATCTTATGTGATATATATATATATATACATTTTTTTTTTGGATTTTTATGTGATATATTTTAAATAATTTTATAGGAGTATAATTACTTAAAACGTGATTAGAAAAAAAAAAATGGTATGATGAATAGTATTTGTCTTAAATATATAATTGTTTCGGTTTTTTGGCTGAATACCTCCAAGGGCACGTTTTAACCTTACTAATTGAAGGAATGGGTTACAGGCCTGCTGCTGCGGCGACGCAGTTTTTAAAGGAAACAGAAATGCTTTGGAACTGAATTTAAGTTTTGAATTTTTGTTCTGAATATTTATGTTTTTATATTTATTTTTTATTTTATTTAGTGATTAAACAAATATTTTTTAATAATATTATATTTTTTATTTTTAAGAAATATTTAAAATTATAATTTTTTTTTTTTAATCTTATTCGGTGGATTCTCCGACAACATCCTTAATTACTAGGAAGGAAAACACAAAATCTTTGTTTGGTGCGATTCTCGAAAGAATCAAAGGAGGTTGCATTAAATATATTGGCCCCCATCTCCAAACTAAAGGTCGTAATGCATTACGAACCATATTTCAAACTTGGATGCATCGAAGCTAATAGTCATCTGCACCATCTCCGATTCCTTGTCCCAACTAAAAAGCATGCATGTGATTTCATTTGGATGTGCGTGCAGCCCTACGAGTCTTTTTGTACCGTGCCATCGTCAACTCAATTATTTCCCCCACGTTTTTTTAACAGTTAAAGATGTGATTTTTAATGATGTTGTTAATTTTTTTAAAATATATAAATATAAATAAAATGTACCATCTGAAGTCCCAGCGGTAGGTGTAGAGTCACCCTTAAATTTTTAGCGGTATGTCCTTTTTTTTTTTTTTTTTGAAATTTTTAGAAAATATCTATGGATCGTGAGATTTTTATGTCTTTTTATGTAAATTCGGGAGAAGGAATTAGTGGTATGTATATGTTTTGAGAGTTGTTCTACTCAACTACCGACATCACACACCTCTGCCGTGTCAGTTTTAATTTATTTTTTCCTAACCGCTCGTTTTGAAACAGCAGCCCGTATTTCTCAATGTTCTTGGCTCTTTTCTTGGGTCTTGTGAGAGTGTTGTCCCTTTCATTGCAAGGTCATCATCTGAGTGTTGCCAAGATCTATGGCCCAGCTTCCTGTTTTGAGTGTGCTTGATTAGCAGAATCAAGATGATTACAAGATCTATTTGGCTTCTCCTTCTCATCTTTTGCTCACCCAGAACAATGATTAATCTTTCCATCAAGTTTCTCTAGAGGAGGAGATCGTTTTCTGGCCATAGATCTCCTCCACCGCTGCCACTAGATTTTTGAAAGAAAATAACTCACTTTTCGATTTTTCTGTTAAAATCCTAACCCAAAAACCTCTTCCCCACGTTCTTCTCTGCTTCTGCAATTTTGCACAGAGCTTCTCAAACTCAAAACCCTTGATATCAACTTCTTCTCTATCACCTAATCATTCTCATAGCTTTCTGTAAAGTGACGTAGATAAAATATTGAGAACATACGTGGTTTAACTCTCTTTATTTATTTATTTATTTTATTTTATGTGTATGCATGTGTGTGTCTTTGGCTGCTTAGAAATCTGAGGAAACTTAAATGTGGATTTTTTTAAAACAGAAATATTATCCGAAGTGCGTAAGTGATGTGTATTCATTTTGAAAGAAATTGAGTAAATATCCACATAAAAAAATAATTTTTAATGGTAGACCTTACTTGTTTTAAAAAAGAGTGTGTAATATTTGCCCATTCCATAACTATATATATATATCTAGCTTAGTCTTTTTTAAATCAAATGATGGTTTTCAACTTCTTAAAATTTAGTTTCCTAGAATTATATTAAATTGATGGTTTTCAGATTCCGAAATCAATATTGTAATTAAGCAATTGTTTCTTTCGAATATTAGTTTTCAATGTCCGATCAATAATGGGTAGATCTATAGGACATACACGAACACATACTTGACAAGCAATACATGTATCAAACTCAAAATGAATTTGACAGCTGAAACGTTTTGATATGATTAATTTTCCTATAGATATTGAATAGTGATAGGTAAACGAATTGCATGGGATAAGGTAATCATGAAATTTTGATCAATGTATCATGAAATGGGTGTTTGAAATTGAGAGAGAGAGAAGCATCCGCGAAAAGGAAAGGAAAGGAAATGGGTTTCCCGTCAAACTAGACATACATTCCTTAAAAGCTGCATATAAGATTACATTTCAATTAAACGTGAGTCACATGCAGCCCAATTATTTGTGTTTTTACCATCTAGTTGTCTCGTAGTGGGAGCGAGGGAACCAGGCCGGGAAGTGGTCCTTGAAAAATCAAAGGCTCTCTAGTGGGGACCAAAAACCCAAACATGAACCACCGGCATTAATGAACGAAAGCGTAGATTGCAAATGCCAAATGAAAAGGATTGCATGCTTGCTTTTGGCCGCAAAGTTTGTGCGCTTTTTCCCCATTGAGTGAGTGATTTGGGATAAGCCGTGATTGTGCCCAAAGAACAGAGTGAATATATGATTTTTGTAGCGAACTCTATTGATCATGATGATCCTCCCAATTTTTTATGTTACAGTCATAGTGCGCTTTTTATACATTGTTTCAAAAAAAAAAAAAAATAGTAGGTATGTGATTTACGTGAAAAAATTAATTCTTAATGATGGACTCACTATTTTTTAAAAAATTGCACAGTATTTGTATAACTCATAATCATATATAACATTATTCTTAATTGTATGGACAATATATAATAAAATAAAAATGAAAAAAAGGTAGATTTATCACTTCTCCAGCACAGTAACAAATTGTTCTGCAGCTTTCTAACTAATGTTGTCATTACTTTTTTCCTACAAAGCTAGCTCTAGATTATTATTTTAAAGAGTAATACTTGATATAGTTGTGGAGTGTGCAAGAGCCGCGCAATCATTTTGAAAAAGATTGAGGTCCACTATTAAAAAATTAATTCTTTTTTCATATGAGTTTCATATTTACTCACTTTTTTTAAAGGAATTGTGCGCGCTTGCGCATTTCACAACTGCAAATACCATTTCTCTATTTTGAATATTTATTTTTAAGGCAACAATAGCAAAAACACAACATAGGACATGACTTCATGTGATCCGTCAAATCTGCTTTATAATAAAAGTAACTTTATAATTTAACAAACTACGTCAAGTCAAATTAGTTTTTTTAATAACTTTTGTGTAATTATTTTATGTTTAGAGTATTTTTATTTTTATTTTTAATGAATAGACACATGTCAACATTTTAAATGAAACTTTTTAAAATGTGCTTATGATATGTTTAATGGATGTTTATGATATTTATAAATGAATCCAATGACACTTATTTCCCTAATCTAATTTGGAGGAATACTTCTTTTCCAAAATTATTACACTTTTTTATTTTTAAATTTCTTGATGATCTCCCACTTGCTACTATTACTCTGCGTTTCAACTATGGCACAGCGCCATGAAAGGAGAGGCTCCAGCCGCCTACAATTAAGTTAAAAGTCTCATAGATAATAGGTGCCAATCTCTATTTTACAAATGCCAATGAAAAACTTTATTGATTGATATGTACAAGAAAGCTGTGCATGATTTTAGTTTGTATTTAATATGAGGATTTTTGTTCTACAAAATTGTATAGTTTTAACGGATCGAAGTGATTTTCATCATTTTTTTTTCTATTATCATCTCATCATTTTTGTGTCAAATGATTATTATTTATCACTAACATCTCATAAAAGATAGTGAGAGAATGATGATTAAAAAATCTTTGATAAATAAAATCTTTCTTGTTTTAATCTTTTGGATCCATTCGTGACATGTTTGATTGCAAGACATAGTCAAAATCAAATCAATTTAATTTAATTTTAAGTTGAGTTTAATATCTAAACATTCAACTATTAAATTACTAAACTCATCTTAATTTAAAATCTCCTTATACTAGGGACTTACACTATTTTTTAATTTTTTATAAATAGTACTAAACTCATCTTAACATCCAAATATTTTTAAATTCATTTTAGATAGACCTCATATAACTTACTTCACTTACTCAACTCACTATATATATTATTCATAATGAACTCAGCTCAATTCAGCTTAACTCAACATCTAAATGCAGACTAACTTATTCTAAAGGGAAATCAACTTTATATCAACATTAAATTATTTTGAATTTGGTCTCAAGCCTTGGGATATAGAGATGTCCATCCAAATACGAAATGTTTAATACATATTATGTGTACAATTTCCGATAGCATAGTTTCTAATAGCTGTCATTGGTATCACCCCTTAATAAATTCTTAGCCAATTAATTAATTAATTAAATTTGGGCGTAAAATCGACCGGCCACCTTTGTCTTTCAATGCAATCACAGGCGGGTGTTTAAGAGTCACTTGTTTTAAAAAATTCCAAGGTACCACCAACGACCATTCATGTGTTTGCTGAGAAAGCAACGTACGATTTTGTCCCCATTCATCACCCCCAAGACCCACCAACCTTTCAAATCGCCAAAGACGAAAAAGCCATTCCTTTGTTATAGAAACTTCTTTAGGGCATGTCCATGAAGTCATGGTGATCTGTAAAAAAGGTCAAATTTCTTGTCTTTTTCTTTTTTTCCTCCAATTGCGATTGATATAATTTATGAGTTTTATTTAGTTAAATTGATAAAATAAATTCGAAATATCAATCCTCCAATTAAATTGTGATTAAATACAATATATGTCGAAGCGTTTTCACCTACACTGTACCAATAATAATGGTAGGTATAATTTTAAATTGTGCTGACATTTTGTAAAAAAGTGAATCCTAATAAAAATAATATTAAAAAATAATTTTTTTATTATATAGTCAATTTTTTTGACAAAAAGACTACAAAATTTGTATATTTAATATCGTACAAGTTATTACTCCAAATGATATATTTTATATTTGTGTTTCTGAATATAGCATGCATATACGATAGAGATGAGATGCAGATTGACATGAGTAAAGTGTAATTTGGATAGTGAGATGAGATGAAATGATTTTAAATAAAAGTTAAAAATTAAATAAAATATTATTAAAATATTATTTTTTAATATTATTATTATTTTAATATTTGAAAAAATTAAATTATTTATTATATTTTATGTAAAAATTTAAAATAATTGTAATGAAAAGACAAGGAAAAACACTTTTACTATACGGCACTAAGCTGTGTATCACCTTTATTTACATTGTACGATTCCCAATTGGATTTCCCTTTTCTAAGGAAGTGTACCGTGTTTACACCACTTTTTCCCCTCGCCACCACCCTTTTCTCTCCCCTTCTTTCATATCAAATGGATCATTTTTTCCAAAAAGAAAAACAAAGATAATTGCATGTTTGACAGCTAAACATTGCCTATATAACTTTATATATATATATATATATATATATTTGTATTGAAAAGCTCGCATAGAAAAAAAAGTAGAAAAATAATTTTGATTTTGGTCAATAATTATTACCGTTATAATTATTATACTATGGTCACGTGATTTTGATTATCTACCTGAAACTGTCACCTGAATTAATAGTCACCCCAAAAAATATTATAATATTCATCCTGAATATGATCTTCCCAATTAATGGAGTCTCCCAAAATATTATCTATTTTTTTTATTAAAAAAATCGACAATCTGTACTTGAGCTATTTACTTTTTGGATACACATTCCAAAAGATTCTATAAATATTATTTCTTCTTTACGTACTTTATATTTTCATGTTTCTATATATCTATTTATTTTTATCACTTCCTTTCCTACGATCTCAAATAATATTGAACAAGGTGAGATAATGTTAAAATAATAAATGAATATGCTACGTACCATGCATGAAAATTTCTGAACGTAGAGATAATATATACCCATAGTAAGAACTTGATGGAAACACGTCACATCAATGTGGTCTGCATTATATATGCACTCGAGACTTTTCTATATATATATATATTATTACATAAATTAATAAGGACTCATGATCGTGTTGATCAGAAACAAATGGCATGCATTAGTCTGGAAAGGGAAAAGGAAAGGGAAAGCTGGGAAAGTTTCATCATTTTCTATGACTTTACGCACGGCACATAATTAAATTATTGAAGGCAATTATGTCAATGAAAACATAAGTAAAAAGGTGTTAAAAACAATAATATTTTTGTACTTCCCACTCTTACGTACGGACACCAACTGTTATAACTGGTAGTTGGGGGAGTTCATTCTCTAGTTTTTTTTCCCTCCCCAGCAGGAAGGGTAGCTGGGGAGATTAGAAGACTCTTTGACTCCCAAATTCCTTAGCCAACAATCACCAATCTTCCATGTTTTTAAATCCCCATCACTTCTGAGGATCTCTCTCATGGTCTCTCGCTCTCTTCATCAGCACCAAACGTAGTAATTGCTCACTCTCCCTAGCAGCTAGCAAGAGAACGGCCATCTCTCTCTCACTCAAATGGCACCAAAAAATGATGGATCAGCTAAGAAAGTAGTAATGAACAAAGGAGCATGGACGGCAGAGGAAGATCAAAAACTGTCACAGTACACTGAAATCCACGGTGCAAAGAGGTGGAAAACAGTTGCATTCAAAGCAGGTTATTACCTATGTATCTTAAACACTATTAATTAGTACTCTGCAAGAACGAAGGAAAAAGAACAACAAATTAAAGGAAGTAGTATTATATATAGAAGAGAAAGAAAGAAAAAGGTTAAACCCAGTACTACGCCGTCTCTACATTTTCCATTGCTTTATTCGATCGTACGCCTAAAGGGTTTTCATGATGCTCTTTTGCAGGTTTGAATCGATGCGGGAAGAGTTGCAGACTGAGATGGCTGAATTATCTGAGACCCAACATCAAAAGAGGCAACATCTCAGATGCAGAAGAGGACTTGATACTTAGGCTGCATAAGCTACTGGGAAACAGGCCAGTTCTTTTATTAATTTAAATATAGATCAAAACATTAATGCTATTGCATTGATGAGAGAATTAGCACGACAAGCAACGTGATATTAATTTTCATATTTATTTATGCAGGTGGTCTCTCATTGCTGGTAGACTTCCGGGACGAACAGACAATGAGATAAAGAATTATTGGAATTCTCATTTGAGCAAGAAAAT
This sequence comes from Carya illinoinensis, assembly GCF_018687715.1. Taxonomy (NCBI): domain Eukaryota; kingdom Viridiplantae; phylum Streptophyta; class Magnoliopsida; order Fagales; family Juglandaceae; genus Carya; species Carya illinoinensis. The sequence goes on from NC_056763.1 coordinate 21,935,987, forward strand.
CATCAAGGAGAAAAAATTAGAGATTTCAACGAAACAAGAGATTGTGCCTAAGGAACCATGTGTCACCCCTCATGTAGACGTGGAGGGTGTTAAAGGAAATACTAGAAATTCTGAAGGTAATTTTGATGTCAATGAATTCTTTGACTTCACCATTGATTTAGGATCATGTGGATTGGAGTGGGTGAACAAGTTCTTTGAACTCGACGACGATTCGTGCCTCACTGAGAAAAGGTGAGCAGTTTATGTAATAAATTAATATTTTTCTCCTTGAAAAGAAGCTCCATTATTGAAATAAAATGTGGTTTCTGCTGTTAAAAAACTATGATTTTAAACCTTTCTCCTCAGCGTGTCATGAAATTTGGTCAAATATTTTGTGGTCTGGTTATATGTACTCATCATCATGGTGGTGATGATCATCTAAAACCACAGGCAGCTTAATTAATTTATATATGTACGTGCCATTCGATTACTGTCATCAAGGAAATTAAAGCAGGCCAAAAAATGATCACGAAAGTGATCAAGCCTAAAGCTAGCTAGCAAAAGATCAGTTCCTTTAGACTTAATGGACTAAAATGAAAAAATTTATTCATTGTCTATTTTCTCATCATCACATAATGTAACTTTAGATGATAGATTCATATGTAAAATATAATACATAGTCTTCAATCATCTATTATCATATTATGAAATGATGAGACGATAATAAAAAAATAGATGATGAGTAGAATTACGCTCAACTAAAATTAATTATGATCAAATGTACGTGTTGGAAGTTTCTGAAAGTTGGGTGGGGCGCAACTTAAAGGACTATATATATATATATTATAATTATTACCAAGTTCAAGTTATTTGGTCCTATCCAGTCACTATAACAAAAATCACATTTAGTGACAGACAAAACTATCATAAAAAATGAAAAAAAGGTCACAAAATACATTAGGTGACAGTTATAAACCGTCACCCCCACCTTTATGAAATGTGCGTCACAGAATATATATGGTGATAGTTTACTGTACAAGCGTCACTAAAAATATTTTTAGTGACGGTTTGTGATGTGCCGTTTTATATAACGTTCGAACGTTTGCTTTTTTGTGACGGTTAGAATCTGTCACAGAATATAACGTTCGAATGAAAAAAATAACATTTGAACGTAAAGTAGACAAATTGACATCCGAATGAGGGCAGGTAACGTTTGTTGATTACCGTTTGAACGTATTAAATTTATTTTTGAACGTTTATATGTTCGAACGTTACGTTCGAATTTAGATTCCAACATAAAGGAAACAATGTCTGAACGTTTTCATTGTAACGTTCGGACGTTCTTTCCAATGTTAAGAAACTAGAGTTCGAACGCAATAAGTACGTTCGGAGGTTTGGAACGTTAAAAGTTTAAACATTTGAACGTAAGTTTCAATCGTCGCTGTAAACGTTCAAACGTTCTATGTGGTAACGTTCGAACGTGTGTTCGAATGTGAAATACTGTTTAAAGGTTTTTATTTACATTCGAACGTACATATCAGAAATACTAAACTTTTCCCATTAATAAACATACCAATTGTATCATATTACATAACATATTTCACAACCAACAATGTTTGTAATTGTTTTCCAAGTAGACATTAAAAATTTAATATAGTAATAAAATTCATTTTTTTTCTTTCCTCGTCCACCACGATTCTGTTGTAATGACATAACACGCTCCATTTGCAGCATCATCTCCCGCTGGATTTGCTGTTGGACCTCACTACGTATTCTTTCCTCCTGGTCTCTTTTTTGATCCTGCAAATGCGTCTCTAAATGAGACTGTCACTCTAAAAGGGATTCCAACTCTTGCTGTCTGGATCTTATATACTCATTCTCGCGTCGTGCATCTTCTAACTTTTTGCTAAGATTATTAATTTGTGAAGTCGATGAGGTTGAGGAGGATGAACCGGAATGCCTGAAAGATCATCCCAAACCTCTTGCCACACTAGAGTTGGGCCCGAGCACTTGTGTGAAAATGTCTATGTCACTAGTAGAGGATTTCCTAGAAGCTGACTGCAACTCCATCATTTTTTCCTGCAGTTTAAAAGATCAAAACACACAAATTAAAAACGTATTAAAAGAAATACAAATAAAAAAGAATTTAACCATATGTTGCATAATTTATTTAACAATAATGAACACCGCTTACATAATTAATTGCAACGGCAGGATCCATCCACTCACTATGCTCATTAGTATGAGCAGCAGCATAAACATTAACAAGAGAAAAATTTTCAGGATTATCACGTTTCTAACAAAACGACATTAGCAAATTTAAAAAAATAGTGTTAGTACTTATATAAAAGAATAACAGGAAAATAAATGAATTATATAGTTTATTAATTACCATTTTTTTAGCAAGACGATGGAATGATCTTAAACCAGCACGATGGTGAATAGTCAGAGCGGATCTATTATGTGCATTTGTAAAACTTAAGTGCTACAAATACACATTAAGAATATTAATTGTAATATATATATACACACATATAAGATAAACAATAAATATTAATGTAAATAACTGATGGAAATAAATCTAGAATACTTGATATTCTGGAGATGCAAAAAGATCACAACACTTTATCCAGTCGTCTAACTTCATATGTTGAAAAGGTGACTGTGCAGTCTCTTCAAACGACTCAAACTTCTTGAAGTGGTCGTGACATCGTCCCTTGTGATGTCGGAATAGTGTAGCCATTAACTCATTCATAGTTCTCAAATCCTTGCTACAACCAAAGTCGAGGTCAAATTCATTCTAATTATAAATTAATTAGGTAAAAAATATGATATACCAATGTAGGTGAAAGAAATGAATTGCCAGAGTAAACTCACCAGCACACGACTCCGAATGTGTTCCTTAATCTCATTCGGCACATCTCGCCATGAGCGCAAATAAAATGGAGCATAAGCTTGGACTACTGTACCAATACAGGAGGAAAGCGCTGCTGCACTATCATCTACTCCTCCAGTGGAATTATCAGGAATTATGACTTTCAGTTTGCCATGCCTTCGGTTTTTCTCAAGTGAGATACTGCGTGTATAGCCACGACCGCGACGAGCGAATGCATCAACTAATATAGATAATGTGTATAATTTTTATACTAATATAGTTATTGAGACAAAAATTTTAAATATATAAATAATTTTCAACGACATTTCCTTACTAGTATGTGTCGACTGGGCATCGTTTTCTGTAGTGTTAACTTCATCTTCAGGAACGGACTCTTTAGGTGGGGAGTCCTCAATGGGTTTGGGACTTGGACTTGATGGAGGGGGCACATTTCTTCTTTGTCTTTTTGACGGCATACTTGAAATTAATTATATATACCAAAAAAATTTAATTAGATGAAATTAATTATTATTATAAAATTCTATACTCATATATGAATAAAGTTTTTAGTACTTTTAGTTTTCATCTTCGGATGTATTTTCCATGCTTGTTTCAGAATCTCTCTCTATAACATCTTCATCATCATCATCAACCTCTTCTTCGTCCTTCTTATCCACTTCCCCTCCGGATTCTTCTTCGTCTTCTTCTTCTGACTCTTATACTTCTTTCTCACTTTCTTGAATTGAATGATCATTTAATACAGACGGATCGAGATGGATGAGTGGGATGTCATCTCTACATAAGGGGAGCAACTCGAGTGCACCAAGGTCAACAAATAAGTTAATACCCCCACCATCTTCCTGGTAGGCCTCTATATTCGGAGTGTCAGCTTCATCTCCACTAGTATCGTAATCTGCATTCATTCCTACTTCATATATATTTCGAGAGACAAATTTTTGTACGACTCGCCAAGTTATCTTTCCACTATCTTCATCAGCATTTTTCATTGGATCAATCAAGTAATAGATTTGAGTAGCTTGACAAGCCAATACAAATAGATCATCTTCGTACCATTTATATGTAGTATTTACACTCGTAAAATGATTATCCATATATATCGAAACCCGACCACCGCCTATATCCCACCAATCACATTTAAAGACATATGTTATAGACCCACCAAGATATTTCAATCCGATAATATAACGAATGACACCATAATAATCAATATCATCTGTTCCATGACTACCCTCGACCCACACACCACAGTTTTGAGTCTTTCTATTACGTTTACGGTCCAGAGTATGGAATCTATAACCTCAAACCGTGCATGCAGTGTATCGAAGTGCTCTATTTAAAGGACCACGGGCCAATGCATACAATTCAAAAGAGACAGATTTGGGATCACGAGCACGTTGTTCCAAAATCTAACAATTCAAATAATGTTATTAATTAAATATTACTTAGAGTTAAAACTTTTATAATCTAACATATCAAGTAGAGTTTAGTTCATACACGTTGTTCAAACCATCCAGAAAATTCTTCCTCGTGTCTTGCCACTAAATTCTCTACGCCTTCCGTCTTAAGTTTGTCCATGTGCTCACTGTATATATATATATATATATATATATGCAAAATCATATTATTTTATATCACAAAAGTTATAGTTAACCTCATTGAATCTATAAATATTTAAACCTTTTACAACGACATACCTAAGATAGTCTTCAATCTCCCGACAATTATATAGTACGTACCACTGAACTGTACCCAACTCTGTATCAAGTAAATCGTAACCCGTTTATGCACCCAAGGGTCGTACATTCTGAGAAAACACTAATAGCTCATGAGGAGGTGGAGCAGTAAGATCAGCATTTCGCTCTTTATGATTAACACTAATAACACCACGAAGATATAAAGAGCAAAATGTTAACCATTCATTATGTATATAAGCCTTTGCTATTGAACCCTCAACTCTGGCTTTATTCCCAACAGTGCGCTTCAGTCGACCTAAATATCTTTCAACTGGATACATCCAACGGAACTGCACCGGTCCACCCAACATTATCTCTCGGGGTAAATATATTGCTAAATGGACCATGACATCAAAAAATGATGGTGGAAAGATCTGCTCGAATTTACATAATATAATAGTAATGTATTCTTCCAGTTTCTGTAGCAAATCTCGCTTTACTACCCGAGCACACAAATCCTTAAAAAACATACATAGTTTGGTTATGGCAGCACGTACGACAGTTGTTAGCTTCCCACGAATTTCCACCAGTAATAACTTCTGCAAAAATACGTGACAATCATGACTTTTCAATCCACCAATTTTCCAGTCATCAGGGCTTACGCATCTACTGATATTTGAAGCATAACCATCTGGCAGCTTCACACCTTGCAACAACTTGTAGAAGTCCATCCTCTCCTCCCTTGTCATCGTAAAACATGCATGCGGCATGACCACCCTATCACCTTCCACCCGTAAATGTAGATTATGTTTAATTCCCATTCTCTCAAGATCTTTCCTCGTCTTAATCGTATCTTTCATATTTTTACTAATACTCATCAATGTACCCAGTATATTATCACAAATATTCTTTTTGGAACTACATGAATGGGACTTACCCACTTGCTATCCGAGATGGGGTAAATGATACCCACATCAAGCAATTTCAACACCTCACCTTTAACCACTTCCTTCATTGTGGGATTCAACCTTCTTTGCATTTCCCTCGAAGGCTTTGCATCATCTTCTAAATAAATTCTATGGATACACTCCAAGGGACTTATACCTTTTATATCAGCCATTGTCCACCCAATAGACTTTTTATGTTTCTTAAGGACCTCTAGCAATTTATCTTCTTGTTCACTAGTTAAGTGAGAAGAAATTACCACAGGGAAGGTGCTTTGTGGTCCTAAGAAAGCATACTTCAACTCCAATGGAAGAGGTTTGAAGTCCAAAGTTGGGGATTGCTCCTCCGAAGGCTTGAGGGTTGATGTCAATGGTGGAAGTTGCTCAAATTTTGACCTCCATGGTGGTGTAACTTGCTGGCCTATTGAGGAAACAAAAGATGAGTCATTAAAATTATCAAATATTTTCAAATCTTCTTCAAATTCTTCTAAAGAATCAATAAGTTGAAAATAATGTGTAGAATTTTCATCAATGAAATTTTCCAGCAAATTCACTTCATGAACTTCTTCAACTTCTTGCGGTTGCCTGCAAAGATTAAAAATATTTAGCTCCAAGGTCATATTTCCAAAACTCAACTTTAAAACTCCACTTCTACAATTTATGAGTGCATTAGAAGTAGCCAAGAAGGGTCTTCCTAAGATAACAGGTGCTTAGAAAGTAGAATGATTAGTCAATTGCATGTCGAGTACGACAAAGTCTACTGGATAGTAGAATTTGTCTACTTGAACCAAAACATCTTCCACAACTCCCCTTGGAATCTTAATAGACCTGTCAACCAACTGCAATGTGATAGAAGTAGATTTCAACTCACCCAATCCAAGCTGAACATAAACATTATAAGGCAATAAGTTCACACTTGAACCTAAGTCTAATAATGCTTGGCCTATTTTTGAGCTCCCTATCATGCAAGCTATGGTAGGAGATCCTGGGTCCTTGTATTTGGGAGGAGTGTTGGTTTGGATAATAGCATTAACCTGCTCAGTAAGAAAAACTTTCTTTTGCACATTCAATTTTCTTTTTACGGTACATAAATCCTTTAAAAATTTAGCATAGGTAGGAATCTGTTGAATAGCATCTAACAATGGTATATTAATCCTAACTTGCTTAAAAATTTCAAGAATTTCCGCGTGATGCTTATCTTTGTGCAAAGGGGCTAACCTTTGAGGAAAAGGTGCAAGTGTAGTGCTTGGGACACTTTCAGATTTCAAAGGATCATGTGCCTCATTTTCAGAAGGAGGTTTAGAAGTGTTACCATTCTTTTCTACCTCTTGAACTAGAATGCCAATCACCTTACCACTTCTCAAGGTTGTAATAGCCTTGACTTGCTTGACATTTGAATCTCCTGCCATATTTTGAAATTGGTAGTTTTGGCCTTGGGGATTAGGCTGAGATTGTGCAGGAAACTTCCCTTTCTCTTGAGCACTCATGGTTGTAGTCAACCTTGTGACTGACCCACGAATCTCAGCAATGGCTTGTGAATTTTGACTGTTGATAGCAGCTTGGTTTTGCATGAATTGCTGAAAATTGATGAACAGCTGCTGGAAGTTGGTGGATAATTGCTGGAAATTATCTTCAAGGTTCTTTTTCTGGGCTGGCACCATGTGGTTGGCATATTAAGATGGTCCTGGACCTCCTGGGGTAGTGTATGGTGCAAATTGTGAAGGACCAGCTATGTTGGGTGCAGGTAAAGCAGCTTGTTCACCCCTCCAACTGAAATTAGGGTGATTTCTCCATCCCGAATTGTAAGTGTTGGAGTAAGGACCTGAAAAAGATTTAGCAACCATATTAACAGCATTAGATTGATCCAAGAGAACTTCTTTAAAGGCAGGAATGGTCGGGCAATCATTAGTTGAATGCCCTTGGTCCTCACAAATATTACAGCTCAAGGTAATCTAAGGTACAGCTTGTATTTCATTCACTTTCTTCAACTCTATGGTTTCTAATTTCTTAGAAATCATAGCCAACCTAGCATTCAAATCATCTACTTCTCTCAGATTATATTTCCCACCCCCTGAAATTGTCCTTGAATTTTCCGACCTATGATGAACATCAGATGTATCCCATGATTGTGCATTTTCAGCTAGATAATCAAAATATTCAAAAGCTTCTTCAGGTTCTTTGTTAAAAAACGCTCCATTACACATGGTCTCCACAAATTATCTCATTTTTGGTTGCAACCCCTCATAAAAAAAAACTAAAGAGCCTCCAATTCTCATATCCATGATGAGGACATGCATTTAAAAGGTCTTTGAATCGTTCCCAACAATGATAAAATGTTTCCACATCCTTTTGGCCAAAATTCATGATCTGTCTTTTCAAGGCATTGGTTCTATGCATGGGAAAAAATTTCTTTAAAAATTCAGTTTGCATTTCTTGCCAAGTCCCAATGGATCTTGGTCTTAAAGAATTCAACCATGTCTTAGCCTTGTCTTTTAAGGAAAATGGAAACAGTTTCAATCTTATGACCTCATCAGTGCATGTTCTATCCATGAATGTGGAACACACTTCTTTAAACTCTTTGATATGCAAATAGGGGTTTTCAGATTCTATACCATGAAAGTGTGGTAACAATGGAATCATCCCGGGTTTGAAATTAAAAGCATTTGCATTAATAGGTAAAATGATGCAAGAAGGTGTGCTAGTCCTAACAGGCTGAAGATATTCTCTAAGAGTCCTGTTTGGGTTCTCCACTTCCCTATCATGATACTCATTTTCAGCCATGATGCTAACAGTGTCTGATGATGATTCAACAGAAGATGATGCAGAGCTAAAAGATGTCAATGATTCTGTCCTAAACAGTCGAGATGTATGGTCTCTAGTCCAACCAGTCATACAAACAGGAGCATAAAATCAAAGACTATGAAGAATAAACAGAGAGAAGGGAAAAAGATTAGATGTCACCCAGGCTGTGAAAAGGTTCACAGCTCCACAAACGTCCTCTCAGCAGTAGAGGAATGCTCTAATAAGCACCAGTTGTCCCCGGCAACGGCGCCAAAAACTTGACTCGGTTTCGAATGTGCTTCCAAGTGTAGAAGTGTCAAGTTGTATCAAGGATAAGTCCAGGATCGTATTCCACAGAGACAATGGGTTATCAAAGCGTATAAGAGATTTGTGAGTAACAAATTAATCGAGTATGAGAGATGAAAATAAAATTGAAATGCAATGCAAAAAGATAATCGAAGTTGAAATTAGAGTTTCTAATAAAAAAGGCAAATTAACAAACACCTGGGTTGGGTTTGAGACTTTCTTTATTTCGGATACTAGATAATTTTCTCGGTTAACAATCCAGTCAAGGCATTGATAAACGGAAGATAAAAAGCTAAGCTCAAGTTTTGCAATATTTTCCTAAGGGATTCTCTACTTTACTAGTCAAACACACATTAATAAACAACTGAGAGAGGCCTTGATAGTTTTCAAGCTTTTGTTGTGCCTTACGTCAACAACAAAACAAGAGCAAGAGCCACAATCTATTTTCAATTCAAATCCGACTAGTAATATAGAGTGATCATCATTTATCGACAAAATATTGCACTATACTAGAATCCAAAACAAATCAAGCTTCATTCCACAACCCAAGCTTCAAAAATTAGCTACGCATGATAATTCTAACAACAAAGATTAATCTAAGTTGAACCATGATAAAATCTAAGAGAAAATTTCCAAACGAAATAAATCCTAGAGAAGTTGCATGCAGGACAACTAAAGTAAAATGAAAACTGAAAACGTAGAGCTTGCGCTTCGTCCGTCCGTAAACGTCCAAACTAAGAGCAAAAAAAATAAATGAAAAACGAGAGTGCGAACGAGCTTCCGTCTACTCGCCCCTGGACTAAAACATAAAATAGAATAGGAAGTAAAACTGAAAGTAAGAACCAGAAAATAAATTCCAGCCGCTTACTATCTAAAAGCAAAGCAAGAATGGAATAAAATCAACACCAGCCGCCCCAAAGTTCTAAACAAAAAGTAAAGAAAATAAAATTCAACTACTCTACTGCTGCTCCTAGAACCGAAAATGAAAAGAGGAAGAATAATAATTCCAAAAAAAAACAGCTGCCTTGCATCTAAACTAAAAGAAAAGAAATAAAATTCCTAAGAACAAAACTAAGAACTACCCTCCTCCAGGTCTGAACAAAAAGCAAGAAAAAAAGAAACTTCAAAACTAAGCTACTGCTGTAGCCGAATGAAAAAAAGAAAGAAACAATGAAAACAAAGCTTAGCTACTGTTGTAGCCGAATGAAAAACCAAAGAAACAGAGAAGAAAAACTAAATAAAACTGGCTGCCCAGCATCTTCAATGAAAATAAATGCTAAGTGAAAAGAAAGACAAAGCCAGTCGCCTCTTGTTCTGTTCGGAAAAAGAAAGAAAATCCAATTTCAAGACTACCTACTGCTAGGAATGAAAGCAACCCAGCAATAAAACTCAAAAAACCAAAAATAATGAAACCGAAAGAGAGAGTTCCGTCTCCAACGAAAGATGCAAAAAAATAATAAAGTCTCCAAGACAATACAACCAGCTGCTTCTCTTAAATGAGAAGAAAAGAAGGAAAACTGAAACTCCCAAGCTCCTGCTGCTGCCAAACCGAAAGCAAGAAAAAAATGAATGAATGTAAAAGTCAAGAAAAACAGCCGCCCAAGTCTTGCCCCTTGCTGCTGCCAAACCAAGACTTCCAGTCGTATAAAACAAGTTGAGAAGTAAAGAGTCATCTCCTGCTGCTGCTTTCGGTCCATGCGTGATCCCATGTGATTTCTTGCTGTCCTGATCAACGTGATTTGCTCCAGCATGCAGAGTGTGAGCTGTCATTGACCTTCCATGTGCAGAAACAAGAAAAGCTTGCCTTCCAGCAACATGTTTTCTGCATTGGTGTGCTGCTGGTCCGAATGATGCTATCTGCCAGCTGTGTTGAGTGAGTGTTCTGTTGCTTTTAGGCTTGGTCTGCATGTGTGCATGTGTGTGTGTCTGCTGTCACTTTTTTGCATGTGTGAGCTGGTGTGAGTGGCTGCTGTCCGAGTGAGTTGGTCTGCTGCATGTGAAAGTGCTGTTCGAATGATCTTCTGCTGCTTGGTGTAGTAGCTGCTGCACATGTGATTTTTCTGCAAGTGCTATGAGTGTTCTGCTGATGCTGTCCGAAGGTCTGCATGTGTGAGTGTTCTGCATGAGTTTGTCTGCAACGTCCAGGTTATGTGTTGTCCTGGTGATGCTTTTCTGCATGTGTGCATTTTTCCAGTGTGTGTTGTGTTTGTATGAGTGTTGTCCGCTGCATGTCTGCATGTGTTGGTTTGTTGCATGTTTGCATTTTCTGCATGTGTGTTGTGTGAGTCCACTGCATGGTTCGAATGTGTGCATGTGCATTGTGAGTCCACTGCATATGTGTATTGCCCAAACTACCCCTGTTATGAGAGGACAAAATGAAATATTTATTGTCATGTGAAGTAATTGTATTATAAATCTTTTTAAGCACAAAAATACCAGAATTTATCAATTGACTCAAGTATTGTGATCTATTGCATAATTAAGTACTTAAATAATTTTTTATTAAACAATTTATTCACTTAAGTAACTTAATCATGCAGTTTTAGCGCTTCATCACATATATACGTCAATGTCATTCCCAGATGATCTCGGGCAGGAGATAAGTAAAGTTAACAAAAAGTTGGGCGCCTTCATGCACCTCCATGGTAGAAGGTTGTACGGAATCAACACTACAGACCAAGTGCTATAACTTGTACTCATATTCCCAAAAGGGTTGAATCCATCTGTTGTGAGTCCCAGACGCACGTTCTGAGCTTCTATCCCAAACTCTAGATACTAATTATCGAAAGATTGCCACGCAAATGAGTCAGCTGGGTGCCTCATAAATCCATCATTATTAACTCTTTTCTCCTTGTGCCACTTCATATCGTGAGTTGTTTTCTTACACATATATAATCTTTGCAACCTAGGTTTGAATGGAAAATATCGCAAGACTTTAACTAGTAGGCTTTTCTTATCCTTCCACCTCAACTCTTTGCATACAGGACATTCTTGTTTCCCCTTGTTCTCCTTCCAAAATAAAACAATTCTTGCATGCATGTATGGACTTATACTCAAACCCTAATCCATTTCTCAACTGTTTCGCTTCATTAAAGTTCTTCGGCAATACGGACCCTTCAGGAAGCACTTTATTAAATAAGTCTAATACCATATTTATTGCTTTGGTTGACATCCTATACAATGACTTAATATGAAGCAACCGTACAATAAACGACATTTTGGAATGTTTTGTACAGCCTGGATATAGCTAGCGCTTTGCATCTTCCCACATTGCAGGAAAATTCCCATAATCATTCTCTCGACCACTTGAGGCATTGTCGTCAACCTCATCCATAAACATCACAGCTCCAATATCACTCAACATCTTCTCCATCTCGTCTCACTCATAATCATCATCCACGTGTCTCGAATAATTTGGATGACCGAATAATCTATCCGCTGATTGTGCATACGGCTCACCATGTAGTACCCATCGAGTATACTCCAAATCCATACCATTCACAAATATATGACTTTCAACTTCATTCAACCCTATCGCACACAAATTTTTACAACCTCGACATGGACACTTAATATAACCTCGACTATCAGCAGAGGCCCTTGCAAAATCAATAAAGGTTCTTACTCCACGTGCATAGGGTATATAATCCTTTCCAAGTCTATCGCCTAGCCGCATCCAACTTTTATCCATTTCTATAAACATCTAATTATTAGTAACACATTGTATACTATAATACACATGCATGTTATGCTCCCATTCAAATTACTCTTTTTCAAGGTAGTTGGTCCTATCCCATTCGAGATTATATTATCCATATTGCACAAGTTCCGTCACTCTACTACTTTCCACGTCAGTAGAAATTTCGGTAGCACCTCCCCATAGTTCTCCTAGTATACATGTTCACATAGAGGGATTGTGACCCTATGAACAGTATACCCGAAGAACAATAAAGAAGGACACCGAAACTTCATACTAAACTTGTTCAGTAGGAATAACATGAATGTGCAATATAGATAATATAATCTCAAAATGTCCACACTGGACAATTCAGAAATTAGTGTACACCTAAATATACACTAATTCCCAAACGGGTCTAAGGTTATTTATGCAATGTCATACAATATCTTACAAAAAACACTACCAACAATACCTCAACCATGTTCATTGAATTAAAAACTACAAACAAGAATTCTCATGTGTTATATATTGTTAAACAAAAGTTTAGATAGAAGAATATTATACTATATAGTTTATTCTAATTTGTATTATATTAGTTCTTAATCTAATAAATTTTAATTGTTATAGTAGTATTATATTATACTATATAGTTTATTATAATTTGTATTATATTAGTTCTTAATCTAATAAATTTTAATTGTTATTATATAATCATATTATACTATATAGTACTTATTTATATTATATTTACTAATACTATACCATATATTAGATTATAATTTGTATTAGGGATTCTTAATCTAAAAAATCTTAATGTTATTATATAATTTCAAATATAATAAATATATTGCATATATTGCACAACAAATAATCACACTACATATTATATATAATATGTATATATATAAATTCTTTAATCACACATATTACACAATAAACAATCCTTCACACATATTACACAAATAATCCACAATAAACTATATATCAAAAATTTCACAATAACAATCCTTCAACAAAATTGACAACAAAATTTAACAATAGAGTTTAGTATAATATACCTTGTGCTCACAATATCCTCCTCTTGCAAATCACAAGTTTTCAACAATCCACAACAAACAATCCTTCAAAAAATTCACAAAATTAGGTAGTTAAATACATATAAAACAAATTGACAAATATAATATAAATTGTAAATACATTAAGCTTTGAAAAATTTACCTTACTTTCTCCTTTAGGAGGAAAAAACACAACAAAAATAAACACAAAATCTCTCCCTAACTCAATCTATCTCACTCTAACGCTCTCTCACTCTAAGCCTCCTCTTCTTCTTCTCTCTCTCTACAACACTGTGCTCAGCTCTTAAATGATTCATGCACGGGATGAAGCAGATGGATCTGCTTTTCCATGCATGAAAGTTTTATATTCTGCTTCTAATACAATAAACGTTCGGACGTTCATTAATGAACGTCCGAACGTTTCACTCTCTTGCTAATGTAATATATTTTACGTTTGAACTCTAAGTTATTCCGCCCAAATTCTGAACAATACATTCGAACATATTTATAATCTCGCCCATGTCGTCAATTTAACTTTCGAACGTGAATATAAAATGTTCGAACGTTTTAGGGTTCCAAACTTAAGCGGGAAATCACTAGCCCATTTTTCAAATACGTTCGAACGTATTCGTACTATAATGTTATATATTATTATATCTTATATTATAGTATTTCATGTAAACTCAATTTTCATTGATTAAGTGAAAAAATAATCTTTATTAATTGTATATTATATATCATTTATATAATATAGTAAATCTACTATATATATAGTAGTATATAAACTATAATATTATATTAAATATTATATAAATATGAACATATTATATCATACTACTATATATTAATACTATTATATAAAGTCTTATGTGATATATATATTAATAGTATCTATTATACTATTAATATATAATATATAATATATTATAATGTAGTCTTATATAATATAGTGCTATAGTCTATATATAGCATATATAGTATATATACTAGAGTACTATAATATACTAATATATACTATAGAAGTATTATATAACATACTACTATAGTCTATATATAATCTACAAACTATATAATACTATAGTAAATGCATGTAGTATATATAGTATATATACTACTATAGTAAATCATGTATAATATATACTATAGTAGTATATATACTATATATACTATAAACAATATTATATTAAATACTATATATACTATATATATATTAATAGTATATATACTAGATAGTATATATATTAATACTATTATATATACTACATGATATAAATAGTATCTATACTATATATATAGATAGTATATCTATTAATATAATATACTATTATATATACACTAGATTATATATTAGAATATATATATATATAATATATACTATATTATATAATATATAATATATATTATAGTACTCTAATATAATATACTACTATAGTATATTATATTAGTAATAATATAGTTATAATACATATACTATAATATATTAATAATATATAGTATATATTATATAATATATACTATATTATAGTATATAATATATACTAAATATTATAATATTTAATAAATGGCTTACTATAAAATACATCGTGTATATTTTGTTTAATAAATATTATATAAACTATACTATACTATAGTTATATATTATATAGTTATTATCTATATAATATAATATATATATATTATAATATCTTACTCCATGTGATATTTAATAAATTATATATATACTATACTATAGGTATTATATATTAGCACTGTTATATATAATATATATTAATATATACGTATATAATATTTACTATATTATATAGTTATTATATATTAGTACTTCTATAACTATATAAAAAATATAATTTACTTCATACACATTCAAATGTCATTCGTTTAACGTTCGGACGTTTCAGTATAACGTTCGCACGTATAACACCAATACATTCGAATGTTTTGTAAACGCTCGAACGTATTTAATTAAACGTTCGAACGTTAACTATATAGAAACTCTTCACTGACGGCTGAATAATATCATTTCATCCTCTCCACTATCCGTACATCATTTCTCCGCCATGCAGGCTGCCGCATCCGCCGCCATACACCACCACAACCGAGACTAAAAGGTAATGTGCCTGTATAAACTATTATATGTATCGGTGGGTTTCAAAAATTCAAAACCCACCCAAGGCCGAATATTCTTCTTGAATTTCTAGCCACCATTGGTTGTTAAACCTTAAACAACCACCGTATAAACATTCCCCATAGCCTATAGCGTAGTTTTATGGTTTTTTTTTTTGCTTCGAAATGCACATTTCGAAACTTTCAGAAATGGCTGAGTTGACTCAGCCATTCTGTCTCATACGTTTGAACGTTACAAAATAAACATTCAAACATGTGAAGTTTAAGTTTTTTACGTCCAAACGTTATGTTGTAACGTGCGAACGTAAAATTTCACATTCAAACGTTTTTATCCAACGTTTTTAGTGGACGTTGGATAAAACGTCCGAACGTAAACCGTTCGAATTCTTCCGTTAGCAAATACATCTGAACGTGTGACGTTTCAAGTTCATTACATCTGAACGTTACAGTATAACGTTCGAACATCATTGTGCGAATTTATTAAATGTACTATCGAACGTTTAAATATGACGTTCGATACGTACATTCGCACGTAAATAGAACATTCAAATGTATGAATAAGACGTTCGGATCAGATTTACGTTGCTGAATATGTTCAAACGTTTCTTCGAAGTTACATTCAGACGTAAATTTACATTCGGACGTCATTTTGTTATATTAGTTTGACTAAGTACGTTGAATGTTAATGGTTTACGCTCGATTATTTAATATTACATTCGAACGTCAAATAATTGTACATTCAGACGTAATTTATTTCTAAGTAGCATAATTTTATAGTTCGAACGTCAATTGTGTAACGTTTGAACATTTCTTTATTTAATTTAATTTCTATTTTCTTGTCTTATTATAGTCTATTTTGGGTATTTAAATAGTTAAATTTTTTAATATATTTACTGTCAAAATTATGTAAATTTATAATGATAATATTTTAATTTTGTATAATTCATATATGTCGTAATATATATATATATATATATGCAAAAATTTAGAGATTTTTTTATTATATTTTAACTTGTATTTCTTTTTCCTCAGGATATGGCTCACTTTATGACAACGAGGAAACGAGGGAGGGATGGAGGTAATCCGGACATTGCTCGGCTTGGGGCACGAACTGTCATGAGTGAACGAGAAATTTTGATTAATCAGTTCGATAAGCTCAGCTGGGAGCGGAAGACGCTCAGAGACGTCTTTGTCAAGAGAGGCTGGGTCCCAATTTGCATATTGAGGGAAAAGATTTACCCCTCAATGGTCCAGGAGTTTTACATTAGGATGACCACCATGCCTAACGATGCATCATCCCATACCCTCACTATACGTGGTGTCTAGTTTGAGTTCTCGGTGGATGTTATTGCCGAGTTACTCCAGATTCCCTGGATACTGCCTGAGATGACAGCTGCTCAAGCTGGTGACACAACAGCTGCATTTGCTCCTGGCACCTTTGAGGCAGATCCAGCCACTTCTGCTTCATCTACGGGCCTTGTTGACACTATGCCCAGTAAACAGGGAGATCAGCCCGAAGGCGAGGATATTACTCCAGAGGTTGGTGATGAAGAGCGGGATCAGGATTTCTACATCCTCACCGGCACAGACCGCATGAAGCTGGATAGGCTGAACTCCTTCAGCCAGAATTAGTTGCTACCTTTCTTCCGCATGTTGCAAATTTTTGTTGCAACAAATATAGATCCTGTGGCACATAAGACCACATTCAGTTGGGCTCGCGCACAGTTCCTTATTTGCTTGGCATGTGGAGATCCCATTGACTTGCCACTCGTTATATTTGAGCGGATCCGTTACGAGGCCAGCATTGTTACGACGGATAATCTCCCTTACAAAGTCATCATCAGCCACTTCTTACTAGCCCGGGGAGTGCCACTCCAGGCAGAGGAGATGGTACTAAACCAGATGAGCCTTATCGATATCACCACACACCGTTGGAGCATTGCACAGGGGAGAGGCTCAGCTCGGCGTCATGCTGCTGCTGCTGCTGCTATATTAGATTTTGTTCCTCTGACCGAGGTTGGGGCCGGTGTTGCTCCCCCGTTTGTGAGTACTAGCCAGTAGCCAGCGACTGCATCTGCAAGGAATGTGCGACCTGCTTGGGTTGATGCAGTGATGACAGATATGAAGGCGCATATAGACTGACAAATCGATAGACAAATTGCACATATAGATCAAGCTGTCGCACATCTTGCAAATTATGTAAATATGCTAAATAATAAGGTTGGGACATTGACTGAAGAGTTTCGATCTTTTGTAAACCAGCAGTACTTTTGAATGTCATTTGTTATTATATAATTATATTTTGTTTTCTATTTTTGACAAATGTAATTGACAATATTATTTAATGTATGTATTGTATCTTAATTTATACTCTCAATGACGATTAATATTATGCAACCTTAATATTAAACAAATATATATTATGATTAATTTTTACAAATTAAAATATAACGTTCAAACCTTACAAATATACGTTCGAATCTTAGTGGTTACGTTTGCACGTAATTACATATAATGTTCGAATGTTGGCGCTAAAATTTTTATGTTCTCACGTAAATATACGTAACGTTCGGACGTTATTGTGACATGTGAATAAATTAACTAAAACGTTCGAACGTTAAA
Source organism: Carya illinoinensis (assembly GCF_018687715.1). NCBI lineage: Eukaryota > Viridiplantae > Streptophyta > Magnoliopsida > Fagales > Juglandaceae > Carya > Carya illinoinensis. Next base: position 21,954,046 of record NC_056763.1, read on the forward strand.
AATTTCTTCCCTAACATTTAGTGACAGTTCCCACAAACCGTCACAGAAAATGACTTTTAGTGACTGTTTAGAGACTCTCACTATCTGCAATCTGTCACTAAAACCTATATTTGATGTAGTGAGTCATCTGGTCTTGCTTTTAATTTATTTTCATTACTTCCAATTCCAGTTATTTGGTCATATCCAGTAATCTAGTCTCTATAATTACTTGTGCTTAATTATTCACGCTTCTCCTTCCACTCTCTTTTGGTATTAGAGCCAAACCTTGCTCTGGTTACTTTTAGTTGAAATATTTCTATTTTTCTTATTACTTGTGCTAATTATCCTTGACCTCATTTTTTCGTACTCTCTATTTTTTTGCTTAAGTTCTTGTTTGTGTTGGCGACATCCCGTCTATAATTGACATCCTAAACCGTTTGTAAGGCCCGTTGAAGTTGGGATAACGTGTAAGGCATGGTTGGGTATGAGGTTGGACCAAAGATATGCGTTATGAAATCCAACACAAATATGAGTGAGGGTAGAGTAAGCGAGTGCTAAGTCTTGTTCTAATTGATTTCATAATGAATAGGATGTTTAGAAGTAATTCATCTATGAGTTCTAGGTCTAGTATACTGCCCGATATTATTAATGACGAAGATTTTTTTGTTGAAGAAACTGATTCTATTAATTTCAATCGATGGAGTATTCCAAAGATTGATGCTAAATCTATTTACAAAATTACTTGGGTTTAGTCTGTCTTTAAGATTGAGTTCAATGTAAAAATTGTTGAACATACCTATGCTCTTTTTAAAACTCATGAAAAATGTTGCATTTTTAATAGAAAATCGATTCAAGACTTTCTGGTAATTAAAAGGTTACAAATCTTTACACATTGGTTCTATTCAAGTATTCAAGAAATTTGAAACTAGTATACCTGGTATAATTCAATCTTCTTTATTTAGTGGTCCTATCCACTTTGACTGTTTTCCTGATTTATCTCTTACTTTAGATGATCCAAATATTTTAAAAGTTTTGACTTTGAATATTTTGACATCTGATTATGATATGGAAGAAGGAAGTAAACCTCTTTCTATAGTTTATCGTATTTACTACAAAGTTTAAAAGACTAATTTAAATCCTAAAGCTATTTTAAAATCTTCAGAAAATAAGACTATGTTAATTCAGAGTTTTACTCCTGATGCAAATGTCCAATTTTTCAAACTGATTTATTGGAAAGATAGTGCTCTTCCAAATGAATGGACTTTTGAACATGAAGTTTCTCTTGCTAAAGTTCTAGCTGATAAGCTTAATCTTGATTATATTCAGCATGGCACTGTAAAAATTAGTTTTGATCAACCTCTACTTATCAATGAAAAAAGAAATTCTTTCGCTGGTGCTAGATCTTCTTTTATATCTGAAATCCTAGAAAGGAGAGACCAAAATCTCAAAACATTTCTGAAAGATGTAGTCAAAACAGTTAAACCTGTCAACCCTGATTTAAAATTGAAATGAGTTTCTACCTCCTTTCCGGTTACTTCTGCTTACTATACTATTAAGGATGGTGAAACATCCAAGGACAAATCCATAAAGGAAGAAGTTGACAAGGAAGAAGAAGAAGATGCTTCATATTTGCCCTCAACAGCTTCAGATATGGTTGCTCCTATTGCACCAATTTCTCATTGCCAGCTTATTATGATAAACAGAGCTGTCAAAATTGATTTAATTTTCTTATTCAATGAATACAATTCTATTGAAAATCTTGATAAGAGAAAAGCTTATCAGGCTACTTTTTCTAGTTCTAAAAAATTACATGTTAAAAGAAAATGGAAAGAAAAAATGCATACACTTCAAAAGCATATACTTTTCTTTGATTTTCTTGAAAATTACTATAGTCCAAACCATAGTTTAAATGTTGTTGAAACTAGTTTTGTCAAGGATAAAGACAAGGTTGTGGTTAAATCTAGCCACCCTTATTTGGAGACAATTATTATATCTCACTTCGGAGAGCAAATAAAAGCCTTTCCAATTAAAATTCCTGATGCTAGTTTAGATGCTACCACATATACAGAGACAAAGAAAATCATTCAACAAAACAATTTTATTAACCAAAGTCTCCATATTATTGCTCAACAATGGGATCGCATTGAAGACAAAATAGAAAAACCACCTATTTTGACTTCATCTTCAAATATTTCCAAACCTATTGAAAAATCTTTGATTATTTTACCAGAAAATAGGCCAAATAGTGATTTCAAAACCAAACAGGCCAAAACTCTTGATAAAATTAATCAAATGCTTCATGATATTAAGAAAGAAAAACCTTCTACCAGTGCTTTAAATAACAATAGTAAGGATGATTTCTCTTTACAAACTACTAATGAATCGTCTGAGAGCGATTATTCTACTATTAAAGATCTTGTTTTACTTGAAAAGATTACTGGATAGAACCAGATAACTAGAACTGGAAGTAATGAAAATAAATTAAAAGCAAGACCATATGACTAGATAGGACTAGATAACTGGAACTTGGTAATAATTAAAATAAATTGAAAACACTTAATGAGAGTAACAATATTTATTTATGATGAAAATAACTTACAAGAAAAACTCAAAAAGACATAGGAATCTGGGAGAGAGGAGAAGAAGGTATTCAGAAGGAAATGGATTCCAAAACAAAATGATGCCTTCTTCTGAAGTAAGATTCTCCTTTTATGGATAAGGGGGCACCAATTATAATTATTAAAACAATAAAGAATATAATGAAAATAGCAGGAATCTAGCAGTTGGTGTCCCACCAATGTCGAATCAAGTTGTTAGGGGGTATTTTTGTCAGGGCCTAAACCCATAATACTATCCCAGGCCCTTCTCTTTGCCAGGCCCCATGAGTCCCTAGAGTGTGGCTCGAGCTCGGAAAGGCCCCCCCTTTTGGTAGTCCAGGGCGGGTCCTAGACCCATGTGGGTCGGGGGGTAATCATCAACATTAAGATGAGATGTTGCAGAAGGGCGGGAGAAATCATGATCTTGGAAAAGGGAACAAAAGACATCAAGCAATTCTGCCAGAGACCCACGCCGCATTAAATAACTGACACCAAGAAAACCACGCCACATTAAATATGGTATGCCAGTGGAGACTCCGGGGAGAGGCATCCCTCTGCCCTAGAACACAAGGGATGGCCTTTATAACCTTAAGGACTAAGTGTAAAGGTCACCTAGAACCATGAGGTAAAATGATGAATTCAATTCTATTGTCAATTATACACAACTGTTGTCTTCTTCTTTAAAGCATTTTGATCTCTACTTTATACTAACTTTGGCAGCAGAGGTTCCCCGTGCCACCGCAAGGCCACCCCTCTCCCACCTCAGGATCCTCTACGATTGAAGACCCTTGCCTCTAAGCACAAATAAGGGCATCAACGGTTGTTGGAGCCAATGAACTCCAAAAAGGATCAAGTACATGACTTTCCTAAATGGTGACTCGGATGCAACTGTGAAAACATGCATGACCAACAAGTTTCATGTGGATCTTGCAAGTATAGGGTGATTAGCCGTATTAAGTTTTCACCAAATCAACAAGTTAAAAAAGAGGCCAGGTGTCAACAATATAATAAATACTGATCCACCTCTGTTTTGGCAATAGGAGATTCCAAGGTGGATGATGCTTGATATCACTCATTGTACTATCGTGTCTCATTATCACCATAACCATCATCTATGATTGTAGACGTTGAAGGAGGCTTATGTTCTTGGCTTGTTGTGGTAGAATTAAATGTTGCATCATACTCATACAAATCCACTAATAACTATCTCTCACTTGACACTAGCTCTTTAATACGAGTTTCATTATAAATTTCAAGTGGAAATTAATGACCCATTATATCATATTTATTGTTAATTGATATTATATATATATATATATATATTTATTTGTTGTGGGATATCATATTTATTGGTGTGTTCTAAATGTCGTTAATTAATGAAATGCACCGGTAACGTATTTATAACGACGTCTATATTAATGTCGTTAATTTAAAAAAATGTGCTGGCAATGAGTTAGTGGCGATGTTTACAATAAGCCGCATTCCAGAAAGAACAAACTGTGGTGTTTAGATAAACGCCGTTAATAAATTCAATGTGCCGTCAACATACTTTTAGTGGCATCTAAATAAATGTTGCTAATTTATATGACGTGCTGGCAACGTAATGTGGCGGCGTTTATGTTAACGCTGCTATTTTTAAAATTGGCATCATTTAGATAAACACTGTTAATAAATAGCCAAAGTACTATTAGTGACATTTAAATAAATGCCGCCAAATTATATGATGAGCCGGCAACGTACTAGTGGTGGCGTTTAGATAACCGCCGTTAACTTAGGTCATTGGCGGCATTTAGATAAATGCCATTAAATTATTCAATGTGCCACCGCCAACGTACTATTAGTAGCATTTAAATAAACTTCACCAATTTATATGATGTGTCCACAAATTACTAATAGCGACATTTATCGTAACACCACTATTTTAAAAAGTGGTGTCGGTCAAATAAACGCCGTTAACAAATTCAATATGCTGCTGCCAACGTGTTATTCGTGGCATTTAGATAAATGCTGACAATTTATATGATGCGTCGGCAATGTAGTGTTGTGAAAAAAAGATGACAATGAATTGAAAAATAATATCGAACGAGAAAAAAAAATACACGCAATCACACACGACACAAGATGTACGTGGTTTGGTAAATTGCCTACGTCCACGGGAGCTGCAGAGGATTTTATTATTGAGGAATATCACACTACAAGATGGATTAACACTGTACGTCCACAATGTTCACTCATACAGTAGTCGTACGACCATGTGATTTAAAACATCATATATATAGTTACACGGCGGAAACCCTACAAAATGCATGTTTCGCTCGAGCGGCGTGTCGAGCGCGCGTCGAGCGAACTTCCCTTCCACATCCTGCTCGAGCTCACTGTCGAGCTGACATCGAGCATTCAACTCTGTCTGATTTCGCTCGAGCGGCCAATGCCTCCGCTCGAGCAAAAACTTCCTGCTCAAGCTCATTGTCGAGCTAACATCGAGTGTTCGACTCTGCCTGAATTCGCTCGAGCGGCCAATACCTCCGCTCGAGCGGTGTGGACCAGATTCCACAGTACTCAACAATTCTCCCACTTGGAGACTGGTACACTCGCTGTATCACCGTCTTCCTCAAACATGATATCCTCCACCTCTGCAACTCACTGCTCCTATCTTCATGCTAGAAGACCAACTGAAGTTAGTACAACTTCAGTTTCTCAAGCGTAATACCCTTTGTCAACATATCAGCAGGGTTCTTGCTTCCACAAATCTTCTCAACAACTGTCCGTCATCTAACAATGACCGTATGAAGTGATACCTGATCTGAATGTGCTTGGTCCTGGAATGGAATGCTGGATTCTTGGCAAGGAATATGGCACTCTGACTATCACTGTAGAGAGTGCCTTTCTGATTCTTCTTATCCAATTCTTCCAAGAAGCCCTATAGCCATACCATCTCCTTTGCAGCCTCTGACACTGCAATATACTCAGCTTCTATTATAGACAAAGAAACTGTTTTCTGTAGATTAGAACCCCATGACATTGCAGTACCACCAAGTGTATAAACAAAACCCGTGGTACTCTTTCTGCTATCAATATCTCCAGCTAAATCAGCATCAACAAAGCCCTACACCTCCAAGCTTTCTCCAGAGAAACACAAACAGCTTTCTGAGGAACCCTTTAGGTACCTCAAAATCCACTTCACTGCTTCCCAATGTTGCTTTCCTCGGTTACTCATGTATCTACTCACAACTCCCACTGCATGGGCAATATCCGGTCTTGTGCAAACCATAGCATTCATAAGTGAACCAATAGCTGAGGCATAAGGAACCTTACTCATGTAATCTTGTTCCTCCTCTGACTCTGGTGACTGATTCTTTCTAAGTCTGAAGTGACTTCCCAAGGGTGTGCCAACTGGTTTGGCCTTTTCCATATTGAATCTGCTGAGTACCTTTTTCACATACTCAGCCTATGAGAGTCTCAACGTACCTCTGACTCTATCTCTGACAATTCTCATGCCAAGGATTTGCTTTGCAGCTCCCAAATCCTTCATTGCAAAGTGCTCTGACATCTGCTTCTTCAAATCATTGATCTCATCAATACTAGCCCCTGCAATAAGCATGTCATCCACATACAACAACAGAATAATGTAAGAATTGTCAAAGTGTCTAACATAGCAACAATGATCTGCCTGACATCTAATGTACCCTGCACTGTGCATGAAGTTATCAAATTTCTTGTACCACTGTCTAGGAGCTTGCTTCAAGCCATACAAGCTCTTCTTCAATCTACAAACTGAACCTTTCTTTCCCTGTACCACAAACCCCTCAGGCTGGTGCATGTAGATGTCTTCTTTAAGGTCTCTATGAAGAAAAGTTGTTTTCACATCTAACTGCTCAAGAAATAAATCTTCAGTAGCAACCATAGCTAGTACCATCCTAATAGTTGTGATCTTCACCATAGGAGAAAATATCTCAGAGTAATCAATACCCTATTTCTGCTGAAAGTCTTTTACAACAAGTCTAGCTTTGTACCTCTTACTGCCATCATGCTCAGTTTTCACCCGGTACACCCACTTGTTATGTAATGTCTTTTTCCTTGATGGAAGTTCTATCAACTCCCATGTCCGATTCCCTAACAAGGAATCCATCTCATCTTTCATGGCCAGCTTCCACTTGCTAGAATTTTCATCTTGCAAGATTTTTTCGTAACTCTGCGTTTCTCCACCATTTGTCAACAAAATGTAATTCAAAGTAGGTGAGAAACACTGTGGAGGATGTATAGTCCTACTTGACCTGCGAACTGCAACTGTAAGAGTGGACGGTTCTGAAACTGCCTATGAAATAATAGGAATGGGTGCACTGGACCCACTCTCCCCGTCACTCACATCTCTACACTGTATTGTGACCTCTGGTAGGTCATCCAATCTTACGAACTCGGACTCCTGAGGATCTACTGCAGAAGCTGTACTGGATTTATCCTTGTACATAATTTTCTCATTGAAAATCAAATTCCTGCTTCTTATGATTTTCCGATCCTGATCATCCCAGAAACGATAGCCAAATGCCTCGTCTCCATAGCCAATGAAATAACATTTCTTTGACTTAGCCTCAAGCTTACTACGAGCATCATAATCAATAAGCACATAAGAAAGACAACCAAAAGTTTTAAGGTGAGAAAATTTAACCTCTTTCTCACTCCAAACCTCCTCAGGCAATCCACAATCCAGTGGAACTGATGGCCCTCTGTTTATCAAGTAAACGGCAGTGTTGACTGTATCTGCCCAGAAAGTGGGTGGTAGTCCAGCGTGCAACCTCATGCTTCTAGCACGCTCATTGATGGTTCTGTTCATACGCTCAGCAACTCCATTTTGCTGTGGTGTCCTAGGAATGGTCTTCTCCATTCTGATACCCAGAGCTGCACAATACTCCTTGAACCCACCATCGACATACTCACCACCATTGTCAGACCTCAAACACTTCAGTTTCAAGCCTGTCTCTGTCTCAACCATGGCTTTCCAAATTTTGAACACATTAAATACGTCAGATTTATGCTTCAAAAAATAAACCCATACCTCCCTACTATGATCATCAATGAACGTAACATAGTAGCGAGAACCTCCAAGAGATGCCACTGGGGAAGGAACCCACACATCTGTGTGCACAAGATCAAGTCTTCTTGTCTTAGGCGTCCTGCCACTTTTCAAGAAGCTGACCTTCTTTGGTTTCCTCATAACACAACTCTCACACATGCTGAGATCAACTGACTTTAGTTCTGGTAGCTTGCCTCTAGACAGAAGTTCTTTTATACCCTTCTGACTCATATGGCCAAGCCTGCAATGCCACAAATCTACTGTGCTCTCTGCAACGGTAGTAGCAATAGCGTCAATCAAACCAGTAGTCATATATAGTGTACTAGTTTTCTTACCCCGAGCTAGTACCAATGCCCCTTTTGTGACCTTCCAGGTGCTATCTGAGAACACCACTGAATGACCACACTCATCGAGCTGCCCAATAGAAATGAGGTTCTTCTTCAACTTAGGAATGTGCCTGACCTTTTGCAAGGTCCATTTGCTCTTGCCAGGGAGTGCAATGTTAATGTCTCCCATCCCTACTACGTTCAAAGCCTCACCATCAGCCAAGTACACCTTCCCAAAATCACCTGCAACATAGTTCCGCATTAGCTCCCGGTGGGAAGATGTATGGAAGGAAGCCCTCTGAATCTAGTATCCAGTCATCAACTGGACTGTGAACTGCAAGCAATAGTGCATCCTGTACTTATTCAGTTACCACATTAGCACTATCATTCTCTGTCTTCTTAGGATTTTTGCAGTTCTTCTTTATGTGGCCAGCTTTGCCACAATTCCAGCAAGTTGCCTGCTGACCAGACCTCTACTTGCTCTTGCCCCTGTACTTTGATTTTGATCTTCCTCTGTTTGAGTTCCTGTCACGTGATCTCCCTCGAGAATCAACTTTTAGGGCTGAACTCAAACCCGAGGTCTCGCCTGAATCTTTCCTGCGCACCTCCTCAGCCAAAATCAAATCACAAATATCATCATATTTTAGTTTAGTTTTACCAGCAGAATTATTAACAGCCATTCTCATGGCTTCCTAACTATTTGGCAGTGAAGCCAATAGTATCAGTGCACGTATCTCATCATCAAATTCAATTTTAACAGATGACAATTGATTTGTGATAGTATTAGAATCATTCAGATGTTGTGCAACAGACGTACCATCTGCCATTTTCAAATTGAATAACTTTTTCATCAGATGTACCTTGTTATTCGCTGACGGTTTTTCATACATACCTGACAAAGCCGCCATGAGATCCGCAGTCGTCTTCTCCTTGATGACGTTGTGTGCAACGGATCTTGACAGGGTTAATCGAATAACTCCCAAAACCTGTCAATCCAACAGGTTCCAATTAGCATCATCCATCTTTTCTGGTTGCTTCCCCAATAGTGGAAGATGAAGTTTCTTCGCATAGAGGTAGTCCTCTATCTGCATCCTCTAGTATCTAAAATCCGTGCCATCAAACTTCTCGATCCCCGATATTTTCAAATCATCTCCAGCCATCGTTTTTTCTCAGACCCAAACCTTCGCTCTTGATACCAATTGTTATGAAAAAACGATGACAATGAATTGAAAAATAATATCGAACGAGAAAAAAAAACACACGCACGCAATCACACACGACACAAGATGTACGTGGTTCGGCAAATTGCCTACGTCCATGGGAGCTGCAGAGGATTTTATTATTGAGGAATATCACACTACAAGATGGATCTCAACACTGTACGTCCACAGTGTTCACTCATATAGTAATCGTACGGCCATATGATTTAAAACATCATATATATAGTTACACGGCGGAAACCCTACAAAATGCATGTTCGCTCGAGCGGCGTGTCAACTGCGCGTCGAGCGAACTTCCCTTCTGCATCGTGCTCGAGCTCACTGTCGAGCTGACATCAAGCGTTCAACTCTGCCTGATTTCACTCGAGCGGCCAATGCCTCCGCTCGAGTGAAAGCTTTCTGTTCGAGCTCACTGTCGAGCTAACATTGAGCATTCGATTCTGCCTGAATTCGCTCGAGCGGCCAATGCCTCCGCTCGAGCAGTGTGGACCAGACTCCACAGTACTCAACATGTAGTAGCAGCGGCATTTATGGTAATGCCGCTAGTATATATATATTTTTAAATAAAAGTCAGGAACCCATGTACATGAGGGACCCCTGCCCCAATATTATTAAAACCCTTACTTATGGAGGAGGAATACCTTGGTTACAAAAAATTCCAAAAAAAAAAAAAACCATCATTTCTCTCTAATAAAAACCATCCCCAACTGGTCCATGCGAATCAAGCCTCTTAGCCGAGTATACTCAAAATCCAAACCAACAACGTCTGTGTTATCACCAATTGTCCCCTTCTTTGCTAAAAAAATCCGCTACCATATTAGCTTCACGAAACACATGTCTAAAACGTGCAATAATCTCCATGGAAATCTCCTCCCAAAAATCCCAAAGAAACCAAAGTCGACAAATTCCCGAAGCAAGCCAATTCATGATAACCGAAGAATCTGATTCTACCAAAACATTTTGAAGCCTTAAATTTTTACAAATCCTCAAACCATCTAATAAAGCACGGCATCCAATAAATTACAATGGGCATCACTCCACGAATCCATCCTGCTTGATTTTGTTTTGTAGCTCTCATCCACCAAAATGCCATCATCCCTCTCTAGTTTCTAATATGTGGCAACCTGATTTGACAAATATTATCAAAATATTTCCAAACCATTTGAGCATTTGGTCCCTCACACATTATATGTTGCAAAGTTTCAACATTAGGCATTATACAACAATGGCATTTAGAAGCTAAAGGGATGGCCAATCGCCGAATTACATCATCCGTCGGCACTACTCCTCTTTTCACCCTCCAACATAGAAAGGACATTTTTTTTGGAATTTTATCTAGCCACAACCACTTCCTCCACTCACAAGGTACTCCATGTTTTCTACATATTTCCCAAGCTGATTTTGTAGTGAACTTTCCCTCTAAAGAATGCTTCCATACTATAATGCCTGGCCTGCTCTTCATCCTTTCCCCAGCCTCACGGATCTGTTGTATTACTTCCGACAGAACCAAATCATGTAAAGCTTCAAAATTTGGCCCCACCTCATCAACCACATCAGCAACTAAAAGGTCATTTCTTCCTATAACCGGACATACATCCTGCAATGGTCCACTTCTTATCCAATTATCCATCCAGAAATTAATACTTCTGACCCCAATCAACCACTTAGAATTGTGAACAATTTTCGGCATTACCTCCATTATACTCTTCCAAAACCGTGACCCTTTATTTAGTTGCATAACCTTATATACATGGTCTCGGCGAAGATATTTTTTTAGGAAAAAATTTGCCCATATCGATTCCCCCGTAATCAGTTTCCATCCAAACTTCATAAAAAGAGATTCCTGCACTTCCACCAGATCTCAAATGCCAAGACCACCCTCCTCCACTGGTTTGCAAATCATATTCCAGGCCACCCATTTATGTTTTCTATTTTCCAACGAAGATCCCCAAAGAAAATCTAAAAAAATTCTTTTAATCATTACAAAAATAGCCTTGGGCATTTTCAGCACCGATAAAGTATGAATTGGCATGCTATTTAACACATGCCGCAAAAGCAAAATCTTACTGCCAAATGATAAATCTTACTCTTCCACCCCATTCTGAATCCTTACCAAGACACCATCAAATAAAGATATTTTCAACCTTCCCATATACAATGGAACTCTCAGATATAAACATGGTCAATTACCCTTTTCAAACCCGAAAATCCCTTTGATTTCATTTCTTCTATCCAATGACATATTAGAAGGGAAAAAAATGGTAGACTTACTTGGGCTAATCAATTGTCTAGAGATCTTCTCGTATTGGTGCAAGGTTGACATGATCTTCTTATAGACAATTTCCCACCATTGGTAAAAATCAAAATATCATCCGCATAAAGTAAATGAGAGATGAGAGTACCACCCCCAGGATGATAAGGCTTAATAAGCCCCAACCTGAATTTCTGATGTAGCATGCGCGAGAAAAGTTCCTGCGACAAAATAAATAAATAAGGAGATAAAAGATCACCTTGCCGTACTCCCCCCGAAGCATGAAAAAACCTTTAGAACATCCATTCAACATAACCGAATAAAATGGAGAAGAAATAACATTGAACACTATATTCTTCCAATTTTCGGAGAATCCCAATCTGCGTAAAACTTCTAGGAGGAATTTCCAATTCACACGATCATAAGCATTTGCCATATCAATCTTTAGAATCACATTACCCCCTCTCACCTTCCTATTCATCCCTTGAACCAATTCTTGTGCCATGGCCATATTATAAAAAATACTCTGACCTGGGATGAACGATGCCTGCTCTTTAGAAATAATTTTTTCAAGAATAGGAGCCAAGCGAGTAACCATCATTTTTGTCATGATTTTGTACACCACCGAACAAAGACTAATAGGCCGAAACTGCCCAAACTCCACAGGTTCTTCCATCTTAGGGATCAACACCAAATTTGTCGCACCAAAAAACTTAGAAAAAGGTTTTCCTTCAAACACTTCCTTTGCCATCTTTACAAGATCATCTTTCACTATGTCCCAAGTCAACGTAAAAAAAGAAGCTGAAAACCCGTCTGGCCCCAGACTACTATCCAGAGGAATAGACCGAAGGGCCCTTTGAACTTCTGCTACTGATGGCACCTGCACAAAGCAGTATTATCTTCTTTGGTAACAGTTGGGATTAAGAAATCCAGTTCCGGTTCATTTATGCTGACGTTAGACCCAGAAAATATCCCCTGAAAAAACTATATAGCCTCCATATGCACAGCCTCCAGCGAATCCAATATCCTTCCATCATCCAATACAATTTTATCCACGGTATTTTTTTTTTTTCACCCTCATAGCAGCATGGAAACACTTTGAGTTAGAATCCCCTTCAGCCAACCATTTTACACGTGATTTCTGGCAAGCTAACGTCTCCTCCCAATGTACCCATTGCAAATGTGCTTGTTTCGCATGTAACAACTCCTCTTCCACCTAAACAAAAAAATTTCTCGCTAACGCTTCCTCAAGGCAGAAAATACAGACTTCAAGTCTTTGAATTTCTACCTCAGCACGACCAAAAACTTCTCTATTCCATTTCACCAGTTCATATTTTAGCCTTTTCAATTTTTTACTAATCCGCACCATAGCACACCCTTCTACAGCTTCCCCTCAACTCTGTCTTACCAACGGAATAAACCCATCATGGGATCCCCACATTCATAGGAATCTAAATGGCTTCACTATATTTTGACTTTTCTTAAACAATTGAAACAACATAGGAGAATGATCTGAGGATGAATGCGGTAGATAGCTACAGTTCGACCCCTCAAACAAATTAAGGAACTGCATATTAACCAGAATGTGATCCAAACGAGCCCAAATACGCCTCCCACCATTCTAACCATTACACCAAGATAATTGATTCCCTCGACATGGAGAATCGATCAAAGCACAATCATTTATCCACCTATTAAAATCAGCTTTTGCCCAAGAAGCCTTAAAAACACCCACAATTTTTTCACTATCGACTCGAATAATATTAAAATATCTCCCAATGAGCCAAGGAAGCTCCTGAGGGTCTTGTAACGTGAGATAATCCGATAATTCCACTCTTTTTCCCCAAAAACAGCTAGCATACACAAACGAAGTTAATATATGCCTCGCTCCATACGAAAACCAACCAGAGATAATCTGAACAAGAAATCAACTCAAACTCCAAATCAGCCGCCCAAAACAACCAAATCTTCCCCCCCCCCCCCCCCCCCCTCCCCACTTCAGAATTATTCACAAAGGATGGGAATCTCATCCATCTCGCCCAACATCTACATTTATATGCACCTAAAAAAGGTTCTAAAATAGCCACCACCAACGGACGGCTTTTATTCAAAATACGCCGAAGCCAATACTTCGACAAAATAATACCCCTAATATTCTAAATCAAAATAGACATAAAAAAAAATCAAATAATTTTCTGGAACGTGTATGCCGCTCCAGCGCAACAATCAATTTCTCTTTTCTCAACCCTTTACCTTTTTTAATGGAACATGCATATCAAGATTTGAATCAAAAACTTTTACAGCCAATTCATTTAATTCACCATCTTGTTCCCCTTCAGAACCCGCTTGACAAGAGTCCCCTGTCTCCAACACGTTCGAATGCAGAAAAAATTCTTCTCTAGCTAAACCACCGAGTTCAAATTCCAAAGTTTCATCTGTCATCCGCAATAAGCTTCTCGGACCAGCATCATTTAAAATCTACAGTGGTTCTAAATCTGACCCTGAAGAATCTTCATATGCCATATCACTCCATTTTGCTGGGCTATTATTCTGTGAGTGTATCGGCAGCACAATCTCCAACACTCCATCCTTTCCCATCCCATTATCCTGGACATGTCCCTCCATGGAAGAAACACCCCGAATCTCTGAGACTAACCCAGGAGCCACCTGCTGCGCCCCATTCAAGACTGGTGACACCTGCTGCGTCCCACTCAATACTGGCACCATCTGTTGCGTCCCACTCAAACCATCTGACCCTCTGAGTCCAGAACAGGGTCCACATGCTGCATCTCACGTACCTCCTCTTCACAATGTGCATAACTCGCACCCATCTAAGAAATAAATAAAATTGGCGCTTTAGACCCAATCATATCAGCTTGGCGAGCTCTAACATTTTCCAAAATATTCTAGCATCGAGACTTCGTGTTCTCTCCTATTTCAAACTGCACGGTTTTCTTTTCATTTTTCCTATTTGCATTCACAACTTCCTTCTATTTCAATTTTCCAGATTTAGTATGTCCCCCTCCTCCCGATTCAACCTTTTTCTTCCTAAACTAACGTCCATGATTACACCTTAATTCCGTGCATGTGCCCCTGTTTATGACAGGAGGCACAATAGCTTGGAACCGTCTCATAAAATATTTCCTAAAAGTGGCTAGATTCCCCATGTGGAGGACCCAACCAGAAAGAATTCTGCAAAGGGCAAGAAATATTTACCTCAACACAAATTCCAGCCACCTCAGATTGTGTAACACAAGCTGTAGCGTTATCCCTCTTCAAATATTTTCCAAGACCATCACCAATGCTCCGTAGAATTGATTCCTAAAAATAATTCGGAGGGAGCCCCAGTAAAGACAACCACACCGAAACCCAAGGTGAATCCTCTTCCTCAATGACATCTGGAGTCCAATGAAACACCCGAAATGGTACCCAAAGCACTTCAGAATTTCCTCTTGCCATCACGGAAATAAAATCCTCTTCCATCACCATCCTAACGAGAACATTACGTGGGTTTCTCAATTGCCCAATAACTGGTTTCAGCCCCCAGCGATTTTGTATAAAGCCCCAAATTTGATCCAGAGAAGGTATTTTGCGCAAGAATTTTAACACAACTGAAAACTGGAAAGGTTCCAAAGAACTCTGTACCTCCGTTTTAGAAAACATGAAATACATCTCTCCATCTAGGAATTTCGAATCTCTATTTGGAATTTGTACGCTAGGCAACAATTGAGGATTGGAGCCCACCACTTCCACAAACAAACGTCCTGCAGGTTCCTTGGCTATCTTCCCATCCGTAGGCTTCACAAGAGAAACAGAGGAATTCATGATATCTCCCCCATCCTTCCCAAGAACAGACAGCGACGATATAGGGCCGACACCCAACACAATGAGATACCTCCCTAGTGCCCCAAGGTTGAGAGAAAAAAACCTAGTGCCATGTCACCAATATTCTATATTATCCTAGTGCTAGTATATGCTAGGGGATGGTAACGATAAACTGGCGGCATTTTGAGAAACGCTGTTAATGTAGGTACTGTTGCAGCATTTCTTGGAATGCCGCTAAATTGTATATAAACGTCACTAATGAGATTTAAAAATACGATACATGAAAATAGCAACCCTCCATTACCGGCGAATGGTTACGCCGGTAGAAAACCACCGTGAATTAATTAGAGGCATTTTTTTGGACAGTTGCCAGCGTATAACCAATGCCAGCAATTCTATCTATTTTTTTTTTTGTAGTGATTATGTATGTTGAGTTCCATTGAGTTGGTACAACAAGCAACAACATTTCTTACAATCTTTTTTTTTTCCTGCACCTCTTAAAAGCTTATTCAATTTTCTAGCGTCCATTGTGATGATGTCATTACACTCCCCAAACTCTCATTCATAATAAGGTTCAAAATATGAGCACAATACTTCATGTGCATATATTTTCCCCCAAACATGCATTTTCTTGTCAAAAATTATCTCAAATATTCAATTGCAAGATCATTTAATCTTGTATTATCAACAGTTGCAATAAATATTCTCTCAATGTCCCAATCAAGGAGGCACAATTCAACATATCTTCCAATAGTCTCTCATCGATGATTAGGCCTTGCTTGTACATTTGGAGTGTCTTAGAATTGTGTGAATAATATTAAAATAATTTGAGTTAATACGTTTTGTTGGATTTTGATAAATGTGAGAAAAATTTGAATAAAAATATGAAAAACTTATTAGAATATAATTTTTGTTTAGAAGTTTGAAAAAATTGTATTGGTTTTGTGTTTTGTTTTGAAGTTTACAAAAGTTGTATTGGTTGTCTTTGGATAATGATTAGATGAAAAAACTGAAGATTTGAAACTGAAAAATGTTTTGCATCTGAGAAAGAAATTATGAGAAGTTCTGAGAATTTTGTGAATTTCCTGTCTCATTTATGTGTCCAAACGTCCCAACTTTAAAATCTAGATTTTAGTTCACTTATCTTTATACAATATTTTACATCAAAACAATGTCATAACAACTTCATTCAATGAACAATAATCTAATTTCTAAATTTTTCCATGCAAAATAGGAAATCACAATTACACAACAACTAGTTTGCAACATGGCAAATACGACGAGTTTAAGACTCTAAAATGTAAATTCTAACTCACTCAACTTTCCACAATTTACATTCACAACAACATATTGAATGGACAATAATCTAATTTCTAATTTTTTTCATTCTAAAAAGTAAACTAAACTGAACATATAGCTCACTCGGTTCCTGTTCACTCCTAAGAGAATGCTTAGAAACCCATTCCATCTATGTTAACATTTTTTAAACCCCAACTAGTTATTGGTTTAGTCCAGCCTTGACCGACCAACATCTTTCCATGATTAAGGATTATCTGAAACTTGAATTTGGTTAGTATTGGACCTTGGTGTTTTAGAACAAAAGGAGTTTAGATTAACTTGCCTAAATCCAATTTTGTACAGAGTCAGAGTGCTGAACATAACCTAGCAAGATGCATTTGAAAATTCTCGGGCAAAAGGATTGTTAATTACTTTTGCTTCTGTTACTTGTTAATTGGCAAGAAAGGGAGAATTAAAGTCTATTCATTACTACACTTGATTTTTTAACAAATGATTTATTGACCATGGTTTATTGTGCACCAATACTTTCGAGTCTTGAGGGTTCTTGTAAGACTTATCGAAACCCTCTTTTTGTAAAAGAGTTTCCTCTTTCCTATCATATAAGTTTGGTTTGGTTACTGAGAGTATCTAAGGTATTATTAGAATACTCCACTACTATTCATTACGTTATTATTATTTTTCACTTACATATTTTTTACTACCATTCATTACTTTTTACTACTATTTAATATTATATTATTATTTTTCGTTAATTTTTTATTACTATTCACAACTCTTCTCAATTCTTCTCACTATCCAAATCCATTGTAGTGTTATGTCTTCACAATTACTTGAGAAGAACATGCTTTTTATGACCTGAAAGTATACGCTGTCTACCATGTCTGTTCCCTATCTAAGAAGGTGCAATACTGAGTTCCCAGATCCTTGCTTCAGAGTTTGGGTGGTGGCAAACAGTTTCATGAGTAAAACATTTAAAGACACAAATGCATATAGGCATGGCTTGAAAATGATGTTTATGGCCTTAAATAGTTTGGTTTTAACCATACGATATGCATGTTTTGTCGGCGTTGTTAATGATGGTTTATTTTATTTACTTAACCAAAAGAGAAATGATGATGGTTTATTTTATTTGGTTTGGGGAGAAGATGAAATTGTATTAAAAACAAACAAATTGCAAAAGGAGATGGTGCGGGGTCAATACAGTATCTAAAAAAAGATAAAAAAAAAAAAAAAAAGAACAAAGAAAAAATGAAATGAAATTTAAACTTGGTTCAGTTCAATGATTTTCTTGTCTGAAGTTGAAGAAAATGCATGGTCACCGGAATCGATAGGTTTTTCCATGTATATGTGCTACTTGGAGAGATGCCCATTGCAATAGCAGGCCGGCATTGATTGAATTAGAACCGCTATGTAGAAATTATGTTTTAATGTCCGATTAGGTAGGTGCTCGGCAGTTGGTGGGCAAGGAATATCAGAACTAGTAGTTCCTTCATCAAAAGATGGGCATTAAGCCAAGAGAAGCAAGAGAGTGGTTGGGGGACAAAGAGTAGAGACGAGAAGGGGGTGCTTTTAGTCCTCAACGAAGGTTGCTATGTTGTTCGTGATGTTAATGCTGGAAGATACTGCCCAAACTTTGTTTTTCGATAAGTAAAACTTTATTGATAATAAAAGGCATAGCCTAAGTACACATGAAGCATACACAGAATACGTCCAATAACCACCAAGCACTAGTGACTGATACAAGCAAATTATGAAAACTGTCCCCATTACAAACCATGACCAAGCCCAGGAAAATTGTGTAAATAAATAATCTCTTCAACTCATCCAAGGAACGCTTCCTATCTCCAAAGCACCTACCATTTCTCTCCATCCTCAAACACCACTAATACAATGAGTGGTCATTTTACACAGCGGCAATGTGAACATTACCACAAAGGCCTGCTTGTCAAGACAACTCAGTGTTCATATACATTTGTTTCTAAAAGTATATTAAATCCCTTTCAGTAAAGTATCATATTAGAACTAAGCAATTTTGCACTAACTCCAATGTATAATCCTTTTTGCATTAATGTGAAATCACTGCCTGGTTTTTTAATTATTCAAAGGGTTGATTGCTAAATTGGTCCTTTTTGAATATTGTTAAATATCTACTGACATGGCTATAACGATACATGTGTCCATCTTTAAGCCCTCTATGGCTTTCCGCTTTTGTTGCAAGCTTTGCTAATTATTTTTAATGGCAAATAGATGGAAGGATTGTTTTGAAAAATTGAAAAACTCAATTAGTCACTGTCTGCATTTTCGAAAACTCGGGAGTTTTTTTACGAAGGGTAAAAACTAGGGATGGCAATATGTCATACGACCCGTTAACCCAACACGAACACGACACGATAATAGCGGGTTAGGGTTTAGCCTTAATGGGTTTGGGTCAAAATTGGTTGACCCGTTAAGACACGATTGCTTAACGGGTTGATAACGGGTTAACCCATTTTGACCCGTTATAACCCGTTATGACACGTTAAGAAAGTTAAAGTTACAATTATACCCTTATATCTAAAAATAAAATTGTTAGAATTTCAATTTCAATATTTTTCTTATTTGGATTGTAGTTTTGGACTTATAATTAGTTTTATAATTTTTATAGATATTGTAATTTTAACATTTATATAAAATTATGCTAAATTTAATCAGGTTAAAAAGGTTAATTTCGGGCCTATTCAACCCATTTACATAAATAGTTTAAAATGAGTTGTATTGAGTCGTATTAACCTATTTCGTAATATTTTTTTAATTTATTTGTTTACTTATAAAAAAAACATATTTCGTAATATTTATTAATGGGTCAAAACGGGTTGACACGACACGACCCGTTATATTAATGGGTCGTGTTAGGGTTTGAGATTTTGACACGATAAACTTAACGGGTCGGGTTAGGGTTGACCTATATGACCCGTTAACACGATTTGACACGATACGAACACGACCTGTTAACACGATTTGACACCCCTAGTAAAAACTCGAGGACCAGTAGTTAACCTTGATTAAATGGTGGACACTTTTTTAGTTATATCTTTGGATAATATTTGCTTCTACAGTTTTCTTTATTATCTGCCTTTTTAAGAGGTTATAAATATATTGGCATCATCAAAAGAGCTAGCTGATCACCTCATAAAGAATATGGATACTGTTTTCCATTTAAAACAAGCTGGATTAGGCAAATCAGTGCTTAATAGCTTATACAGATTTGTTCCTTCAATTAGTGAACAGTTGCAGGTAGATTCACTTCTCCCTCCTTTATGCTAATGCCTTTGCTATGCCATTTTGATTAGCATTTCAAGTAAACAAAAGAGCTCTCAAACATTTATACTGCCACCATTCTTTTGTTTAAGTATTCATACCGCCACCATTCTTGTAACTGAAAGTTGATCTAACTTCAAATGGAAATCTTCATCCCTCTGAAAACCAATAAAAAGTCATTGTTCGTCATGTGATGATGTTTGATGTCTTCTATGAACCATGATGAGTCTGCGGAGGGGAAATGGTCTATCCTTCATCACCTATGTATTTGCAACAATATTTCATTGTGTACCATTCTATCTTACCCTAATTATTAATTTTGGTGTAATCTAATAATTACACTAGGACTAGGAGGATGCCTTGTGTGAGAGTGATGCTGATGGATCTTTCTTGCATGAGAACTGGAATAAAGATTTATGTCTCTTTTGTGATGGGGAAGATGGTGGCCAACAGTGTTGTGCCCAATGCCACTTAGAAAACAAACACAAAATAGATAGAGACAATATTTAAGTGGTTCAGCAATTTGCCTACGTCCACTGGAGCGGAAAGTTGCTATTCAATGTGTTTATACACGATTACAAGCACTCTCTCAAAACAACTCTCTATCTCAAATGGCACTACAAACTCACTCTCAGAACTCCTCTGTTGGATTATCTTTGCTTCAGCTATCCTCTCCTATTTATAGGAGAGGTTGAGCTCCTCCCTTCACATAACATGCGCTAGAGACATGCTGGAGATGCTAAATACTTTCCAATGCACATGGGTGGTTCTCAACACTTGGGTGGATGTCAACAATCACCCCCTTCACCCAAGTGTGCCATACTAGGATACTACATTTTGCATCCTTCCAATGATTGCACCCCCTTATCGAAATGTTTGTTTGCCATGAAAGATTTCCGCTATCAAATGTGCCCTAAGGCGCCAATGCACCCATAGGTGCTTAGCAGTGTGAGATATTAATCAAGTCCAAGCAGTGTTGAAACTTAATCCCAGTGACGACTTTCATCAACAAATCTGCTAGATTATCTTAAGTGTCAATCTTCTGAAGTAGAATGTATCATTCTTCCAATATCTCACGTACGAAGTAGAAACGGACATCTATATGTTTTGTTTGAGAGTGATATACTTGATTCTTGGCCAAATGAATTGCACTTTGACTATCACAGTAAATGGTAACCTCTTGCTGCTTAAAGCCCAAGTCTGTTACCAATCCTTGTAACCAAATGGCTTCTTTCACGACTTCTGTTACAGCCATGTATTCAGCCTCAGTGGATGATAATGCAATTGTAGACTGCAAAGTTGATCTCCAACTAATTGGTCCTCTAGCCATAATGAACACATTTCCAGTTGCCGATCGGCGTTTGTCAAGATCAACTGCATAGTCTGAGTCAACATATCCAGTTACTAAACTATCTTCACTCTTCTCGAACTTCAAACCAATATCTATGGTCCCTAAAATATACCATAGAATCCACTTAGTCGCATGCCAATAAGCCTTTTCAGGATTATGCATGTAGCGACTAACTAAGCTAACGACCTAGGAGATATCAGGTCGTTTACACACCATGACATACATTACGCTTCCAACAATACTTGCATATGGAACATTCCTCATGTAGTCCCGCTCTTCATCATCTTTATGAGACTGCAATGCACTGAGCTTGAAATTTGGGGCCATAGGAGTACTCACCGGCTTCATCTTCGAATCGATGTTGAAGCGTTGTAGTATTCTCTTCAGATAGTACTTCTGAGTAAGGTGAACTGTACCTTTCACCCTATCTCTGCGGATCTCCATCCCCAATATTCTCCGTGCTTCTCTCAGATATTTCATTTCAAACTCATGACTTAACTAAGTTTTTAAACGATTTATCTCCCCATTGCTTTTACATGCAATTAATATATCATCTGCATATAAAAGCAAATAAATAAAAGATCCATTTGTAAGTTTTTTGAAATACACACAGTAATCGCATTGGCAATGAGTGTATTTCAGATCCATCATAAAGCGATCGAAACGCTTGTACCATTACCGAGGTGACTGTTTCAAGTCATAGAGAGACTTCTTCATACTGCAGACCCAATTTTTTTTTTTCAGCTTTCTTAAAACCTTCTGGTTGAGACAAATAAATCTCCTTTTCCATATCATTATGTAAGAAAGCTGTTTTCTCATCAAATTGTGCTAACTCAAGATTATATTATGCAACCAAAGCTAGCAATATCTGAATGGATGAATGCTTCACAACATGAGAGAATACTTCACTATAGTCAATTCCCTTTGTCTGAGCGTAGTCCTTGGCTACCAACCTAGCTTTGTATCGCAGTCCATTTTTAGTAGCTTGATCATCTTTCTAATTAAAAATCCACTTACAGCCAACTGTCTTCTTTCCTTTTGGAAGCGGTACTAACTCCCAAGTTTGGTTCTGATGAAGAGACTGCATCTCTTCATTCATAGCTTTTGTCCATTCGACTTGTTCACTGGATTGTGTGGCTTCTTTGTAAGTGGTTGGGATCTCACCCCTTTCAGTTGGTAGTGCATATGTCATGTAGTCTGCAAAACTTGTCGGTACACGTTTCTCTCGTCTCAGCCTGTTAGTTGCTATTGACTCAGATCTAATAATGAAGGTGAGTACACTTCAGACCCCTTCATAGAAGTATGTCAGACAAAGAAAATTTTCAAACAGTTCATGGTACGAGGTACACCACAGCAGAACGGTGTACCATAAGCATAAGTCACATAAGCATCAAGATTCCAATGAAGTCAACCATGATAGCGAAAAACCTGGTGATTCGCAAAAGGTGGAGTTTTCCACTCAAAATGGTTCAAGAGAAACAAATGGAGAGCAGGGACAAGATGAGGTTGATAGTCCAGTCATAGTGCCTCCAATACAACCTGAATCAATAGCAACTAACAGGCCGAGATGAGAGAAACGTGTATCGACACGTTTTACAGACTACGTCACATATGCACTACCAGCTGAAGGGGGTGAGATCCCAACCACTTACAGAGAAGCCACACAGTCCAGTTAACAAGTCGAATGGACAAAGGCTATGAATGAAGAGATGCAGGCTCTTCACCAGAACCAAACTTGGGAGCCAGTGCCGCTTCCAAAAGGAAAGAAGACAATTGGCTATAAGTGGATCTTTAATCAGAAAGATGATCAAGTTGCTAAAAATTGAGTGCGATACGAAGGTAGGTTGGTAGCCAAGGGCTACGCTTAGACAAAGGGAATTGACTACAGTGAAGTATTCTCTCCTGTTGTGAATCATTCATCCATTCGGATATTGTTAGCGTTGGTTGCACAATATGATATTTAGTTAGCACAGCTAGATGTGAAAACAGCTTTCTTACATGGTGATCTGGAAGAGGAGATTTATCTGTCTCAACTAGAAGGTTTTAAGGAAGCTGGAAAAGAAAATTGGGTCTGCAGTCTGAAGAAGTCTCTCTATGGCTTGAAACAGTCACCTCGGCAATATACCAATTGTTGAGCCCAATGCCGCTTGATCTTTCTGCCGGTCTGAGTCTCAATCATTTTCTTCCAATTAAGGAATATTTTTAGCACTTCATCTTTATTCTTCATCGTATACACCTACATATGATGAGAATAATCATCTACAAAAGTTACAAACCAATGCTTACCTCCCAAAGATGCATTTTGGGCAGGTCCCCAAACATCGGAGTGTACATAGTCAAGTATTCTCTGTGTATTGTGTACAGTGGTTCCAAACTTGATCTGCCTCTACCTCTCCAATACACAGTACTCACAGAAAGACAGTTTACCAGTCTTGACACCTTTGAGTAAGCCTTACTTCACTAGTGTTTGCAAAAACTTTTTCTCCAGCGTGTCCTATATGCATATGCCAAAGACTGGTGGTATCGGCATCAGTATCATCTAGCTTCTCACAGCATGTGGAAGCTCTTCCATCGATAGTAATTCCTTGCAAGAAGTACAAGTTTCCTCGCCTCAAATCCTTCATAGCCACCTGAACTCCCATTAGTACTATGAGAGTTCCGTCTTCAAGGGTGATTCTAAATCCCTTTGAATCTAGAGATCCCAATGAGATGAGATTTTTTTGCAAGTCCAAAATGTATCGAACTTCTGTCAGAGTCTTGACGCTGCCATCGTGCAGTTTTAACCGAATGCTACCTATTCCCTGAGTCTTACAGGCACTGTCATTGCCTATAAGTACTGTTCCACTCTCGATCTTTGTGAAGTCAGTAAACCAGTCTCGATTGGGACACATGTGACAGGTACATCCAGAATCTATAATCCATTCATCGGAATGACAAATGAATGATGAACTTGTCAAGGAAAAATCTGAATCGTCCTCTTTGTCCACGAAATTAGCTGTGGTGGGTTGATTCTGCTGTTGTCCATTCAGCTTGGGACAATCCTTCTTCCAGTGTCCTTTGTTGTGACAAAAGGAACACTCGTCTCTGACGAGTTTTCTGCCGATTGATGAACCACATGATGTGGCCCGGGTTTTCAATTGAAAACCTTTCTTCTTTCCAAGATATATTGACTATGGTCTCCCTCTTGCTGTTAACGCTTCACTTGATGTATCTAGCTGTACCTGCTTATCTTTTCTGAGGTACTCATTGTTAATTAAAGAACTAGATACATCATCAAAACTAATCTTTTCCTTCTCATATAGTGGTGTAGTAATTAAATGTTCATATGTATCAGGTAAGGAATTTAACAAAAGTAAAGTTTTATCTTCATCTTGGATTTCAACATCCAAGTTTAATAAATCAGCAAGAATTTGATTGTAACTATTTAGATGTTCAGACATGGATATACCTTCATGAAACTGGAATCTGAAGAGCTTTTTCTTTAAGTGCAAACGGCTCTCAATGCTCTTCTTCATGAATTTACCTTCCAATTTCTGCCAAAGTTTCCTAACATTTGTCTCTCTCATGACAAAATACTCATGTTCTTTGGTAAGACATAACCGGATTATACTACAAGCTTGAGTATTAACCTTCGTCCAATCCTTTTCAGTCATATCATCTGGTCTTTCTTCTAACGCAATATCCAACTCTTGTTGGATCAAAACGTCCATAACTTCACACTGCCACATGCTAAAGTTGCTAATTTCATCAAACTTTTCAACTTCAAACTTGGCATTTGAAACTCTGGACCTACGCCCAGAACTACTGGGATTTCCAGAGTTCATATCTCTTCAAGAACCTTCCATATGAATTTAGAAAAATTTTGACAAAAATTTCAAAATTCTAACCATACAGATAAGTCCGAAATGATCCAAATAGTTGGAAATCATTATTTGATCATTGAAATCGGACTCCTAATGGCTTAGATCAAGCCCAACAAGGTTCTGAAAAATGGACGGCGTAGATCACCTAGCCCGTGAGATACACGCACTAGAGTAGGGCGTCTGGTGGCGCGTGGGCGTGTGTAATACATGCGCTACAGCTACTGATCCACGTGGGGAGCGCATTAGGCACGCGTTGTACACGAGCAGAAACTCCGCAGGGCGCATTGGAGCGCATGGGAGAGTGATGAGCATGCGTCTTCAGCCTCCGATGCGCGTGGGGGCATGTGGGCACATCGGGTTCAGTTGTCTTCTTCCTCTAGCTGCGACTGAGGCAGGTGAATCACACTCTCCAAATTCTAGAGGCGCGTACGGTCTCCTCTGGTGGTCGTTTTCGATGCCGTTTGCGGCAACGGATCCATCTTGACGAGAGGAACGTTGTGGTGTGATCAAAAGTTGATTTCGATCAACTCGAATTTTTTGGGTAGCACAAACCGAATCTCTATACCAATTATTGTGCCCAATGTCGCCTTGAAAACAAACACAAAATAGATAGAGACAGTATTTAAGTGGTTTGGCAATTTGCTAACGTCTACTGGAGCGGAAACTTGCTATTGAATGTGTTTGTACACGATTACAAACACTCTCTCAAAACAACTCTCTATCTCAAATGGCACTACAAACTCACACTCTCAGAACTCCTTTATTGGATTATCTTTGCTTTAGCTATCCTCTTCTATTTATAGGAGAGGTTGAGCTCCTCTCTTCACATAACATGCGCTAGAGACATGCTGGAGATGCTAAATGCCTTCCAGTGCATATGGGTGGTTTTTAATACATGGGTGGACATCAACACATGGGTGGACCTCAACAAACACCTACTTCAGGTTCTACAGTTTATTATTGCCATGTGTGTTTAAGCCTAGTAATCACTACAATAATCATTAACTATCTGCACTAGAAGATCTCATTGAATTTTTCATGATTTTATTTGTAACTGTTTATACTGAGAGCAGAAGCTGAGTTACAAGCAATTTCCCGTGATAACCTGGTTGACAGCCTGAAGTGCATAGATTCATCGAAGGAACGGATGAGCTGCTTGTTTGGTGGGCATGCTATTAGGACGCTGTCATTTTCTCCAGAAGCGAATCGTTATTCAAATTCCCGTGATGACAAATTCAAGCCCAGAAGAGTGGGAAACCATGCATTCTCATAAATCAAATACAAGGGTGACTGGATGAAGCGCCCAATCTCTGACGATGAGGTTGCATGGCTAGCAAAACTGCTAGTCAGGTTTTCTGCTTGGCTAAATGTCAGTCTTGGAATGAACCAAGCAGTAAGCAGCCAGGAGAGCACCGTGTGGTCTTATGTGGAGGTGTCAAGCGATGTGGGCAATGTGTGCGGGCCTACAGATACGATGAAAACTGTGGTGTGTGCTATTGGGTCTAGGCTTCTCGTTTTGGGTTCGTCGGTGGGGAGTCTAATGAGGAAACATGGTCTGAGGGTGAACCTTAGGATGTTAGCTTCAAAACAGATTATGATGGTTTTGCTTTTGTGTGCTGTATTTAGCACACTGAAGAAAGTTTTGGACTGTCGCATAGGGTATAGTGTAGATGAGAACAAAACAGCAAAAATGCAGAATGGAAAAGGTATAAAAATATATGGAATGAAAATTGTACAGTTTCTTTTTCTCGCAAGGTACTTCTCTCTCATCCCTTTGTAATTTTGTATGAGATGTGCAGAGTGACAAATTCCACAGGCTTTGTTACCTGTGTTCTTGGCCTATAGTAACCATCAATGCCTTGCTTTTATTTCTAAACTTATATTTCTTTATTTATTTTTTATTTTCTTTCTGATGCTGCGGTTAATTTTCTTTCTATTGTGCGGTCATTGGTGTAGATCATATACTATCAGTTTTTGTTGTGCAGCAGAAATGGTTCTTCTGCCCCTCCCATAAACTTCCAATGGCTGAAATAAAGGGACGCTGAACTATGCCCATCGCTAGTTCCAGGTTGGTACCAGTCTAGAACTGTTGATCAACCAGATTTCGGACCACATACCTGGATATACCCAGCCCGGAATCTGGGTTGCAAACCCGGGCTAGAACCCGGATGAGTGGGTTTTTGAAACCCTGAAATCCGGGTAATTTTGTGCTGTACTCGGATTTTTTTTTTCTTTTAAAAAACTTATATGTTATTTTTTTTCAAGAAAAAATATTATTGAGAAGCATTTTTTTTAATCAAAAAGCCTAAAATATATTAAAATGGAAAATTAAATTTATGTAAAAAATAGCTAAATATAGAAAATTAAAAATATAAACAACTAAATGCATGTAAAACAAAAAAAAAAAAAAAACAATATTCATCATGTAAAATGCATACAACATACACAATGCAATCCACTACATATTACATTATTTGACCTAATTTGTTAAGATCGTTACAAAACACGTACATTGATTTAATCAAACTCCAATACATAACAATAAATTGCAAAGCTTGGTCGTCTGTTTTTTCATACTCCTTGGTATTCTGTAAACTTAGCATGCTTCAAAACTCTTTTCCTAAGCTGCTGCAAAGCCTGTAACATAAGAAAGCAAATATTAACTATAAAGTATTAATATGAACTTATTAATTAATTAGAATAATCAATAATCAGAAACGTGACCATGCTGCATGCAACTAATTTTTTTTAATCAAGAATCTTGTACTGACTTCTCAAAACCCTTTCTCACATAGAATTGAAAATCAAGGTTTAATATTTAACTAACATAAATGCACATACTAAATGCACTGCCTACAAGAAATTTAGGGAAGAAAAATCAACCCATAAAATTGATTTTAAGTTCTTCAAGGAAGAGGTCATTGATGTTTGATTTAAGGGCGTGACATAACCACTAAACCCATATCAACTAATCCAACTACCATCATATCTAGCTCACAGGTTGAATCTTCAGAGTAAATTGGAGAGAAACTCCTAAAACGAATAGGTGGTGAGAAGAAAAAAAGTTAAAAGACCAACGAAGAAAAGAGAAGCAAAAGAACCACCAAAAGGCCCAATTATTTGCCAAAGGAAACAGGGTCAATAGGATTAAGCCCCATAAACTCTATCACCAGAGATTCTAGCAAGAAGTCGAGGGCAACAAAGAAATTATTTAAACATTGTTAATAAGTTTATTTATGCATTAGACTTTCCGTGTTCTATAGTTTCTTGTGCTTCAAACTATCACAAGATGTGCATCTTAATTTGCAAAATACTTCTACTATTAGGAATTAGCTTTGCAGTCTAAAGTGCTTTCTTGAAGAGGATTGGAAAGCACTGTGTGAAGATCGAGATCCCCCAAAATTCTTAAGGAAGCAAAACATTTATTTTACTTACCATATTAATTTGTATTTAATTTTTAGAACTAGTGGTTTTCTTTTATTTTCTCCCCAAATGAGAATAATTGGAATTGATTCTATGCCAATTATGTGTTATTTTGATTGTTGCTTGAGTAGGTGGTTGTAAAGTTACAACTTGTTTCTACCTCTGATAAAGGGAAAAGGGTACTTTGAAAGGAAGTTCTAAAGTGGCAAATTGTTGTAATGTCTATGAAGATTAAGGAAATCAACAGTTTTGAGTGCAAGTTTCTGGTGTATCTTATAGTTACTTTGTTGGGTTTCTAGGGAAGTAAAAAATAAAGGAATGGTGCTAGCAGCCCACTCAGCACTTACCACTAGACGTACCGCTAGCATAAATGTAGGGATTAATTTTGTTATCATTTTTTTAACATCCTTAATTATTAAGAAAAAAAATAACAAATTATAGAATTTCACTAATAATCACTTCCTTAACTATGAAAATAAATAAATTATTTAATTAATTAAAATTCATGAGCGGTAACGTTAAGTGGCTCCACTAGCATTTTACTTTAAGGAATATGTGTACCGTACCACTACTTATAACTTTTCAAGTGGGTAAGATGACTTAAATTATAAATGGAAAATATTAACTAGGTCAAGTTACTTGCACATTGTCAATGAGCTATCTGGTAGGGCTGTGCATAAAAGGGCCTAGCCCGATCAATTCAAAAGGCCCGACATGGGCCCACCCAACTTTAGTCAAGTTCAGCGGATCCAACCCTTTACCGGGTTAATACACTTTGAAACCGTTGAACCCGTGACATGAGGTCATGAAGAAAAAGAATTAACGCCTCACTATTCTCCATTTCTGTCTCATCCTCAAAATCCCTAACATCTCTCGAAATCAGCCCAAAATCTCTTGCTCTGGCCACACCACTGGACATGATCAAGAGCTCCTGCTGGAGCATCATGGCAATTACGACAGCCATAGAGTTGTTGTTGTTGAAATACCTTCTGAAATTGGTGCTCTGAAACTGTCTTCTTTGCACCTGGAAAAGAATTCTTTGGCAGGATCAATGCCACCTGAACTAGGTAACTGTGTGAGTCTAGTCGACTTGAATCTCGCCTTGAATTCTCTGATCGGTAACATCCCACAAACATTTTCTTCGATGACCTCGTTGAACTCTCTGATTCTCGCTAGTAATAAACTTACGGGTTTGATTTCGGAAAATTTAGGGAAGTTGAAGCTAAGCTCCATCGATTTGTCTCAAAACCAGCTGTCAGGAAGAGTTCCATCTGATCTTTTGACCATGGTTGGAGAAAAAGCATTTCTTGGAAACAAGGGACTCTGTGTTGACCAAGAACCTACAATGCTCATAAGTTATAGGATAGATATCTATACTGTAAATCATAGTCAAAGAGGGATATTTGTAGGTAAAGTTGTTCTGTTTTGTGTTATAGCATCCACCTTGGTTGTCATATTAGTTGGATTATGCTTGCGATTTATTAGAACTCGAAGCTTACTGAAGGGGGAGGGGAGGATCGAAAGCAAAATAAGGAGAACAGGTCCGTTCCCAATCCGAACGTTAGGGGTCAAGTCAAGTCGAGTTGTTGTGTGCTGGCGTATCGGTTGGGTCGGATCGGGTCCAAATTCTGGTTTGGACAGGTCAGTGTGCAGGCCTACTAGCTGGGATTGGTTTAGATTCAGAAATAAGATAAGATATTTTTAGATGAAAGATAAATAAAATATTGTTAGAATATTATTTTTTAATATTATTATTATTTTGAAATTTGAAAAAATTATATTATTTATCATATTTTATGTAAAAATTTAAAAAAAAAATTATAATGATGAGATTATATAAGGTGAAAAGCGTTAGGAATCCAAAAGAGCTGTATTTTCTTTTAATGGAGGTCACATGATAGTTTTTTATTGGTACGTGGTATAAGTTATTTTTTAATTTAGGTTTTTTTTTTTGGTTCAGAATCTTATGTAATATATATATATATACATTTTTTTTTTGGACTTTTATGTGATATATTTTAAATAATTTTATAGGAGTATAATTACTTAAAACGTGATTAGAAAAAAAAATGGTATGATGAATAGTATTTGTCTTAAATATATAATTGTTTCGGCTTTTGGGCTGAATACCTCCAAGGGCACGTTTTAACCTTACTAATTGAAGGAATGGGTTACAACTTGAATGGGTTACAACTTACAGGCCTGCTGCTGCGGCGACGCAGTTCTTAAAGGAAACAGAAATGCTGTGGAACTGAATTTAGGTTTCGAATTTGTGTTCTGAATGTTTTATTTATTTATTTAGTGATTAAAGAAGTATTTTTTAATAATATTATATTTTTTATTTTTAAAAAATATTTAAAATTATAAAAAAGAATTTATTTTTTTATTTTTACGTTATTCGGTGGATTCTCCCACCACTAGGACGGAAAACACAAAATCTTTGTTTGGTGCGATTCTCGAAAGAATCAAAGGAGGTTGCATTAAATATATTGGCCCCCTCTCTAAACTAAAGGTCGTAATGCATTACGAACCATATTTCAAACTTGGATGCATCGAAGCTAATAGTCATCTGCACCATCTCCGATTCCTTTTCCCAACTAAAAAGCATGCATGTGATTTCATTTGGATATGCGTGCAGCCCTACGAGTCTTTTTGTACCGTGCCATCGTCAACTCAATTATTTCCCCCACGTTTTTTTAAGAGTTAAAGATGTGATTTTTAATGATGTTGTTAATTTTTTTAAAATATATAAATATAAATAAAATGTACCATCTGAAGTCCCAGCGGTAGGTGTAGAGTCACCCTTAAATTTTTAGCGGTATGTCCTTTTTTTTTTTTTTTTTAATTTTTAGAAAATATCTATGGATCGTGAGATTTTTATGTCTTTTTATGTAAATTCGGGAGAAGGAATTAGTGGTATGTATATGTTTTGAGAGTTGTTCTACTCAACTACCGACATCACACACCTCTGCCGTGTCAGTTTTAATTTATTTTTTCCTAACCGCTCGTTTTGAAACAGCAGCCCGTATTTCTCAATGTTCTTGGCTCTTTTCTTGGGTCTTGTGAGAGTGTTGTCCCGACTCCCTTTCATTGCAAGGTCATCATCTGAGTGTTACCAAGATCTATGGCCCAGCTTCCTGTTTTGAGTGTGCTTGATTAGCAGAATCAAGATGATTACAAGATCTATTTGGCTTCTCCTTCTCATCTTTTGCTGACCCAGAACAATGATTAATCTTTCCATCAAGTTTCTCTAGAGGAGGAGATCGTTTTCTGGCCATAGATCTCGTCCACCGCTGCCACTAGAATTTTGAAAGAAAATAACTCACTTTTCGATTTTTCTGTTAAAATCCTAACCAAAAACCTCCTCTTCCCCACATTCTCCTCTGCTTCTGCGATTTTGCACAGAGCTTCTCAAACTCAAAACCCTTGATATCAACTTCTTCTCTATCACCTAATCATGCTCATAGCTTTTCTGTAAAGTGACGTAGATGAAATATTAAGAACATACGTGGTTTAACTCTCCTTTTTTGTGTGTATGCATGTGTGTGTTTGGCTGCTTAAAAAGGTTAGGAATATGAAATGTGGAGTTTTTTTAAACAGAAATAATATCTAAAATCATAGAATGTGTAAGTGACACATATTCATTTTGAAAGAAGTTTAGTAAATATAAAATCCACGTAAAAAAATAATTTTTAAGGGTAGACCCTATTTATTTTAAAAAAGAATGCGCAATACTTACCCATTTCATAACTATATATATATATATATACACACACATATCTAGCATCACTCTTTTTAAAATCAAATGATGGTTTTCAACTTCTTAAAATTTAGCTTACTAGAATTATATTAAATTGATGGTTTTCAGATTCCAAAATCACTACTGTAATCAAGCAACTGATTCTTTCGAATATATCAATACTGAAATTCAGAAGGAAATGGTTTCCCTTCAAACCGTGACTAGGAAACTAATTAGACCAGCTGCTTAATAGAGTTTTCCAAGTTTTTATAATGGTGATCAGCCACATCAATGGAAGTTAATAGAAAAGCTGAGAATTAGCGCCGGAGAGATCACATAATGCATGCCAACTAACATTCACCAATTCATGCTTGTACCCTCATCATGACGTTCATTTGACTCCAAAACTTTAGCTGCGGTTTGGTACCATTTTGAATCATTCGTTCTTTTCAACTTACCAACTCGCATGAATGTATAATCCTTTGTGTATGGATACATAAAAAACGTGTTCGGTAATAGAGTAATGATATCCACACAAATTCTTTACAATATTTTTTACAATATATCATTATAAAATGACGATACTTTTATAAAAAAATATTATTTTAATAAAGTATTTTACAATAATACCCTTATTTTAAAATATGATTGTGTAATGTATAGTGAAAAGTATTCTATGTTTATCATTTTTCTTGGTAATATTGGTGATATTTTGGTAAAAATGCTAATTGTAGAAGTACTTGATTCAATGATTCAATCTGAAGTTGTTATTATGTGTAAGTACCATGATAAAAGGAAAGAAAGGGAGGCAAAAAATTAGCAATGTTCATGTATCATTCTCGTGGAATAAAGGTCTTTTTGTTCAAATTTGAAGGCTCTACGTGGGAGACAGAATGATATATGTTAATGATAAATTAATAATAAATATTACAAAACCCATTTTACGTATCACTCTCTCTCCTACTTAATACCATCAAATCTGCCGGGGAAAAAAAAAAACCCTCAAATCTAAACCCGAGACATGTCTCTTAAAAGTTCTGTTGATGTGTGGACCCTTCTCTTGGTCTTTATTCTGTCTTTTCCTCCGACATCATCAGAGTGATTCATTGATTTTGACAGGTTGCAATTGACTGCTACTTCTCCCATTGGATATCTATATGGTACTGACAATTTTTTTTTATAAAAAAATATAATTACAAATATAATTATATATTAATTTATATATTAATATAATATAATTAGTTAAAAAATAAATTTTATTAAAAATAATATTAATTTAAATTTTAAGTATAAATGAATCAATATTTATATGTAGATTAGTATGCGATTTTATTTATATATAGTAAATTTTTTTTATTTAGTAATTAATGATGTAATTTTTAATAATATTTTAATTTTTTATTAAAAAAATTTTCAGAATATAAAAAAAATGTATGGAAAAAAACATTTAACCTTCTTGGAACAATTTGTCTAGGAATATTTTGGTATGTGTAGCACGAGTCTTTATTTTTGTTTGTTCTAATACATAAAAAAAAATTAAAAAAAATAAGAAATACTTGTACAAAAATATGGGTCAGAGATACATTTTATATCGAAAATTACACTTTATTGTCACAAATATTGGTCCAAGAATGTGGGGCAGATTACAATTTATGTCTAAAGCAATGGAGTAGTTAAGTCTCCCATATTTTCTATTTTATTAAGCGCATGAATTGATTGAATATCCATTTTCCATTCTTCACCAATACTATTATCTATCACCAATTGTTGTAGAAGATTTATACCATCTATATTTTATTTTCAAAATATATCAAGGCATTTATATGTTTAGGGCCTTGCTCTTTAGGTGTCTATGACAACTGCCTCAATGTCGTACATACCCTTGAGTCGGCTCTCCTCTATTGATATCTTACCATAAAGATGACTCGTAATAGATGACGAGATATAACTCTCAACATATAAATGGTGTATGGTTATAAATTATTGATTGCTGAGAAATAATATTTATAGTTTTAAAGTGTATAATCTTTATGTATTTTTTTTAAAAATTGATAAATATGAAATCTACTTAAAAAATTAATTTTTTAATAATATATTCTATTTTTTTAAAAAAAAATATATAGAATTTGCATACCTTAAAACTTTATGTATTGAGGAATAAATTTCATATTACCTGTAGACAAGGTCTTGAGTATGTTTATAAGTAACTCGCAATCATCTCTTATTAAACCGGTTTTATAAAATGAGTTAGACCCATGAATTTCTTAATGATATCAAAAGCTGCCACAGAACGAATGAGAGTCTACACTACTTATCCCGTGACAAAAACCAAGAAAAATATTGGCCTGCACGTGAGAGATAGTATTGAGAAATAAATTACATATTGTCTATAGACAAAAACTTGGACATATTTATAAGCAATGTGCAAGTCTTTTTTGTTGAAAATTTTATGAGAAGAGTCAGGCTCGTAAATTTTTTCATAGTATCAGGACTTGCCACAGGGCGAATAAGGGCCCACACTACTTACTCTGTGACAAAGATTATAAAAAATATTAGCTTGCACGTGAGTGAGAATGTTGAGAAATAAATCTTATATTACCTGTAGACAAGGTTTTGGACATACTTATAAGTAATGAACAATCTTATTATGTTGAACCAATTTTATAAAATAAGTTAGATCCATGAATTTTTTCAACTTTGCATTTCAATTGAACGTGAGTCACATGCAGCCCAATTACTTGTGTTTTTACCTCTATTTGTCTCGCATGGGCAGCGAGGTAAAGAAGGGAAGTGGTATTTGAAAAATCAAAGGCTCTCTGATGGGGAACCAAAACCCGAACATGAACCGGCAGCATTAATGAACGAAAGCGTAGATTGTAAATGCCAAATGCTCCTTTCCACCTCGCTTGCTTGCTTGCTTTTGGCCACAAAGTTTGTGCGCTTTTTCCCCATTGATCAGTGAGTGATTTGGGATAAGCCATGATTGTGCCCAAAGAACAGAGATAATATATGATTTTTGTAGCGAGCTGTATTCACGATGATCCTACCACTTTTTACTCTACGGAAATGATGTTTATAGTAATAGATAGAGCGTGTTTGCCAAACTCCATTTTTTTTTTTTTTTTTTGAAAAGAAGTTAGTAGATATGGAATTTCTATGAAAAAATTAATTCTTAATAATAAATCCACTATTTTTTAAAAGAATTACACGGAGCTTAAACAACCCATAATTGTATCTAATAAATTATTCTGCAGCTTTTTAATCGTTCTTGTCGTTACTTTTTTCCTACCAAGCTAGCTCTAGATTATTATTTTGCATAGTAATATTAGATACAGTCATGGAGTACGTAAATATCGTGCAATCATTTTGAAAAATAGTGAGATTCACTATTAAAAAATTAGGTCTTTTTCATGAAAGTTAAATATTTATTCACTTTTTTTAAAAAAAATTGTACAACATTTACGCATTTCATAACTACAAATATCATTTATCTATTTTGAATGTTTCTTTTTAAATTAATAATAACAAAAATATAATATATCATCTAATTTGATGTGATCCATCAGATATACTTTATAATAAAAATAATTTTATAATCCGACAAACTATATCAATTTGTGACTAGAGTGGTTATAAATGAACTTGTAAACATTACCATCAGATTGTTACTTATTATTTCTTATCAGGGGCCTCTTCCTTCAGACAGTATTTAATAGTAGTTATTGAATATCCAATTTCGTATTTGGATATGGATCTTTTTAGACCTATAATTTATAAGCTTTGCATGTATCTTTTAAAATAAAATATGAACTATTGTTTTTAAGTATAATTGTTCAGATTTTTTCCAATTAAGAAAATTTTTGTACTTTTTAAATGTAGTAAACACTGAGATGATAAAATCCGAATTATTTAAAATTAGTGGCTGAGATAGATACCTCTCTCACACACACATAAAGGATAAACTGTTTTTATTAAAAAGAAGTTAGAAGTTTTTCTTTTTTTAATAATTTAATAAAGCACTTTGGGGAATCCTTATGTACTTGTACTTTATGGGAGCTTCAAATACTTTTTGACTTAAAAAAAAATATATATATATATATATATAGTGGCATCAATCTCTGTGTTTTAATTGCATGTTCTGGGTCATCTACGAGTCTTCTTTTCTTTTAAGAAAAATCCAAGATTTTGGTGATGTCCTTTTTGGTAATGCCACTTCTCCCACGATGGGTCTCGACCTGGATCTTTATTTATTTATTTTTTAATTTAGTAATTAAAGAAGTATTTTTTAATAATATTATAATTTTTTTAAAAAATAGAAAAAATTGTATCAAAAAAAAATATTTGACCTACTCGGGATAATTTGTCGGGCCACACCCCGGTAAGTGTAGCACAATTCTTTTTATTTTATTTTTGTTTATTTTAATACATAAAATAAATAAATAAAATAAAACATCTTGTACAAAAATATGGGTCAGAAATATATTTTATATCAAAAATTACATTTTATTCTCACAAATATTGGTCCAAGAATATGGGACAGATTACAATTTATATCTCAAGCAATGGAGTAGTTAAGTGACAACCCTCCCATATTTTCTATTTTATTAAGAGCATGAATTGGTTGAATATCCATTTTCTATTCTTCACCAATACTATTATCTATCACCAATTGTTGTAGAAGATTTATACCATCTATATTTTATTTTATGTTATTTTATTTTCAAAATATACCAAGGCATTTATATGTTTAGGGCCTTGCTCTTTGGGTACCTATGACAACTACCTTAATGTCTTATATACCCTTGGAGTCGGCTCCCCTCTATTGATATCTTACCATAAAGATGACTCATAATAGATGACGAGATATAACTCTTAACATATATATAGATCTCAATACATGGTGTGTATAGTGTTTTATTACTTGTTGAGAAATAATATTCATAAGTTGAGAGTGTGCAAACTTCACGTATTTTTAAAAATAAAAAAAAATGTAAATATGAGTTCTACGTAAAATAATAATAATAATAATAATAATAATTTTTTAATAATATATATATATATTTTTTAAAATATGTGTACGAGACATACATACATTAAAAACTGTATATAAGATTACATTTCAATTAAACGTGAGTCACATGCAGCCCAATTATTTGTGTTTTTACCATCTATTTGTCTCGTAGTGGGAGCGAAGGGGAAGTGGTACTTGAAAAATCAAAGGCTCCCTCGTGGGGACCCAAAACCCAAACATGAACCAGCAGCATTAATGAACGAAAGCGTGGATTGCATTTAAATTCTCCTTTCCACCTAGCTTGCTTTTAGCCACAAAGTTTTTGAGCTTTTTCCCCATTGAGTAAGTGATTTGGGACCATGATTGTGCCCAAAGAACAGACGGAACATATGATTTTTGTAGCGAACTATATTGATCATGATGATCCTCCCACTTTTTTATGTTGCACAATATTAAGTGCGTCTACTATACATTTTTTTTGAAAAAAATTAGTAGATATGTGATTTTCATTAAAATAATAATAATTTTTAATAATAAATTCACTATTTTTAAAAAAGATTACACGATACTTATACAATTCATAATTATATGGACAATATATATAATAAAATAACAATGTATAAAAAAGGTGATTTATCACTTCTCCAGCACAATAACAAATTGTTATGTAGCTTTCTAAATGTTGTTATCATTACTCGTTTCTTACAAAGCTAGCTCTAGATTATTATTTTGAAGAGTAATACTTGATACAGTTGTGGAGCGTGCAAGGGTCGAACAATCTTTTTGAAAAAGGATGAAGTTTACTATTAAAAAGTTAGTTCTTTTTTTATGTAAATCTCATGTTTACTCATTTTTTTCAAAAGAATTGAGTGACGTTTGCGCATTTCACGACTATAAATACTATTTCTCTATTTTAAATATATTTTTTTAAGTTAACAATAGCAAAAACACAACATAGCACGTGGCTTTATGTAATCTGTCAAATCTGCTTTATAATAAAAGTAATTTTATAATTTAACAAACTACGTCAAGTCAAATCAATTTGTTTGATTACTTACTTTATGTTTAGAGTATTTCTTTTTATTTTTAATGAATAGACACATGTCAACATTTTAAATAAAACTTTTTTAAATGTGCTTATGATATGTTTAATGGACGTTTATGATATTTATAAATGAATCCAATGAAACTTTCCCTAATCTAATTTTGAAGAAAACTTGTTTTCCAAATTTATTACCCTTTTTCATTTTTAAATTTCTTGATGATCTCCCACTTGCTACTGTTGCTCTGCGTTTCAACTAAGGCACAGCGCCATGAAAGGAGAGGCAGTTAAAGAAGCCGCCTACAAGTTAAAAGTCTCCTAAGATAATAGGTGCCTATGTCTATTTTACAAATGTCAATGCAAAAACTTTATTGATTGATACGTACAAGAAAGCTGAGAATGATTTTAGTTTGTATTTAATATGAGGATTTTTGTTTTACAAAATTGTATAGTTTTAACAGATCGAATTGATTTTCATCATTTTTTTTTTTATTATCATCTCATCATTTTTGCGTCTAATGATTATTATTTTTCATTAAAATCTCATAAAAGATAGTGAGAGAATGATGATTAAAAAATCTTTGATAAATAAAATATTTCTTGTTTTAGTCTTCTGGATTAATTCGTGCTATGTTTGGTTGTAAGAGTACTCAATTAATTAATTTAGTTTAATTTAATTTTAAATTGAGTTTAATATTTAAATATCTAACTATTAAATTACTAAATTCATCTTAATTCAAAATTTTCTTATACATGATACCTATAATATTTTTTAATTTTTTATAAATAATATTAAACTCATCTTAATATCTAAATACATTTAAATTTATTTTAGATGGACTTTACATAACTTACTTCACATACTCAATTGACTATTATTCATAATGAATTCAGATCAGTTCAACTTAACTTAATATCCAAGGGCAGGACTTATTCCAAAGGGAAATCAACTTTATATATATCAAGATTAAATTATTTTGAGTTTGGTCTCAATCCTTGGGATATAGAGATGTCCATCCAAATACGAAATGTATAATATTATGTGGACAATTTTCGATAGCATAGTTTCTAATAGCTGTCATTGGTATCACCACTTAATAAATTCTTAGCCAATTAATTAATTAATTAAATTTGGGCATAAAATTGGCCAGCCACCTTTGCCTTTCAATGCAATCACATGCGGGTGTTTAAGCGTCACTTGTTTTAAAAAATTCCAAGGTACCACCAACGACCATCCATATGTTTGCTCAGAAAACAACGTACGATTTTGTGCCCCATTCATCGCCCCCCAACACCTACCAACCTTTCAAATAGCCGAAGAGGAAAAAACCATTCCTTTGTCATAGAAAGTTCTTTAGGCTGCATGCATGTCCATGAAGTCATGGTGATCTGTCAAAAAGGTTAAATTTCTTGTGTTTCTGAATATAGCACATGCATATACGATAGAGACAAGAGATGCAGATTGACATGAGTAAGGTGTAGTTTGGATAGTAAGATGATATGAGATGATTTTAAATGAAAGTTAAAAATTAAATAAAATATTGTTAGAATATTATTTTTTAATATTATTATTGTTTTGATATTTAAAAAAATTAAACTATTTATTATATTTTATATAAAAATTTAAAACAATTGTAATGAAAAGACGAGGAGAAACACTTTTACTATACGGGACTAAGCTGTGTATTACCTTTATTTACATTGTACAATTCCCAATTGGATTTCCCTTTTCTAAGGAAGTATACTGTAGAAAAATAATTTGTATTGAAAATCTTGCATAGAAAATGTTAAAAAATAAAAAATATAATATTATTACATAAATTAATAAGGACTCATGATCGTGTTGATCAGAAACAAATGGCATGCATTAGAGCACTAATAGTGAGCTCAACAAAATTAAATTTTAGTTAAAGAATAACTAAAATGTAAAATAAAATGCTACAATAGGCTCAACAAATAAATAGTAAATTTAACCTTTGAATGTTTGACTATATGATTAACTAAATTTATTGAGTGAAAGAGACTAATCAAAATTTAAAACTAATATTTTAATAGAATAATGAAAAATTTATTAAATATATTATTTGATGTTATAAAAA
The DNA here is from genome assembly GCF_018687715.1 of Carya illinoinensis. Taxonomy (NCBI): domain Eukaryota; kingdom Viridiplantae; phylum Streptophyta; class Magnoliopsida; order Fagales; family Juglandaceae; genus Carya; species Carya illinoinensis. Next base: position 21,994,439 of record NC_056763.1, read on the forward strand.
ATGACTAATTAAAATTTATAAAAATAAATTTTTTAATTAAATTTTAATTAAAATTTGTTGAAGTTGCTATTAATATTCTTAATCTGAAAAGGAAAAACGAAGGGGAAAGCTGGAAAAGTTACATCATTTTCTATGACTTTACGTACGGCTTATAATTAAATTATTGAAGGCAATTATATATTTAATTTGTCAATGAAAACATAAGTAAAAAGGTATTAAAAAAATAATATTTTTTTACCTCCCATTCATACGTACGGACACCAACTGTTTTAACTGGTAGTTGGGGGAAGTTCAATACTCTAGTTTTCTTTCCCTCCCCAGCAGGAAGGGTAGCTAGGGAGATTAGAAGGCTCTTTGACTCCCAAATTCCTTAGCCAACAATCACCGATCTTCCATCTTTTTAAATCCCCATCACTTCTGACGATCTCTCTCATGATCTCTCGCTCTCGTCATCAGCGCCAAACGTACTAATTGCTCACTCTCCCTAGCAGCTAGCAAGAGTACGGCCATCTCTCTCTCTCAAATGGCACCAAAAAATGATGGATCAGCCAAGAAAGTAGTAATGAACAAAGGAGCATGGACGGCAGAGGAAGATCAAAAACTGTCACAGTACATTGAAATCCATGGTGCAAAGAGGTGGAAAACAGTGGCATTCAAAGCAGGTTATTACCTATGTGTCTTAAACACTATTAATTAGTACTCTGCAAGAACGAAGGAAAAAGAACAACAAATTAAAGGAAGTAGTATTATATATATATATATATATATTGAAGAGAGAGAAATAAAAAGGTTAAACCCAGTACTTCGCCATCTCTAAATTTTCCATTGCTTTATTCGATCGTACGCCTAAAGGGTTTTCATGATGTTCTTTTGTAGGTTTGAATCGATGCGGGAAGAGTTGCAGACTGAGATGGCTGAATTATCTGAGGCCCAACATCAAAAGAGGCAACATCTCGGATGCAGAAGAGGACTTGATACTTAGGCTGCATAAGCTACTGGGAAACAGGCCAGTTCTCTTATTAATTTAAATATAGATCATCAAAAGATTAATGCTATTGCATTAATGAGAGAATCAGCACAACAAACAACGTGATATTAATTTTCATATTTATTTTTGCAGGTGGTCTCTCATTGCTGGTAGACTTCCGGGACGAACGGACAACGAGATAAAGAATTATTGGAATTCTCATTTGAGCAAGAAAATCAATAAGGAGAAAAAATTAGAAACTTCAACGAAACAAGAGATTGTGTCTAAGGAACCATGTGTCATCCCTCATATAAACGTGGAAGGTGTTAAAGGAAGTACTGGAAATTCTGAAGACAATTTTGATGTCAACGAGTTCTTTGACTTCACCACTGATTTAGGATCCTATAAATTGGAATGGGTGAACAAGTTCCTTGAACTCGATGAGGATTCGTGGCTCACTGAGAAAAGTTGAGCAGTTTATGTAATAAATTAATGTTTTTCTCCTTGAAAAGAAACTCCATTATTCAAATAAAATGTGGTTTCTCTTGTGAAAAAACGTATGATTTTAAACTTTTCTCCTCAGCGTGTTATGAAATTTGGTCAAATATTTTGTGGTCTGGTTAAAAGTACTCATCATCATTGGTGGGGATGATCATCTAAAGCCAAAAGCAGCTTACTTAATTTATATGTGTGCCATTCGATCACTTTCATCAAGGAAATTAAACAGGCTAAAAACGATCAAAGTGATCGAGCCAAAAGCTAGCTAGCAAAAGATTAGATCCTTTAAGCTTAATGGATTAAAATGAAAAAATCTATTCATTATTTATTTTTTCATCATCACATAATGTGAAATTAGATTATAAGTTTATAAATAAAAATTAACAAATAGTCTTGAACAGAAACGGGTAGCAGGGCCTTACTGTCCACCCCTACACATAAGTACGTATGTACGTGTATATATAAGTTCCTTAATTTTAACCAGTAAATTATATGCATGCTAATTGGTTTCTGCATGTGGAGTCGACGCAAAAGCTTAAGCTAGCTAGTTAGCCTTGTTAATTATATAATACATGCATCATGTGAAGTACTAGCTAGCTAGCCAGCCTCTTGGCTTCAACATGATTTTGCTTCTTCACTAGCTACCTACAAAATAAATTTTGAATGGGTTTGCATGATTAATAAAAACCCAAACAACTTATATACTGAAAGTCAATTTACTAATTTAAAAAAAAAAAAAAAAACATACCTCACTAACACGATTCATAAGTTTAACTACTGAACAACCTAATGCTTCTTCTGCAAATTCACCAAACATAACATCAGTTAGTTTTCCAGGATCATCATCAAGTTCAACATATGCTTGAACACTATAAATGCGATGAAAATATCATTTTAAGTTATAATTGATAACAATTATACATTAAATTTGCCATTTAGTTTGACTCTGATTAGTTCATCTAGTTTGACTGTTATTTGTTCATGTGGTTAGATTAATAATGTAGGAGCACAAGAAACCCTATTTGTTTACTTAGTTTGTTTTTTTTTTCCTTTCTTTTAGTTGAAGTTGATTTTTTTTTTTCAAGTTTTAGCATTTTTTTAATTATGTGATTTGTGGATTTGTGAGAATGGTTTAAGCACCTTGGAGGAAAGATAATTTTTTTCTTCAGAAAAAGTAGAAATAGTCTATAGGAGGGGTAGGAGAGATCAACACATTTTGTCTCTGATATACTTCTCCTATTAGAAGGTCACAAAACTATTGGTTTTAGTGTATGGTTCATATATTTGTTTTTTTGATAGGTAATTAAAAAAGTGTATGGTTCATATGTTAGGGACAAGCCTTATATATAAAAGTGTTATAAAGTGTATAAAGCCCATCATGGAATTTAAGTGGTGTTGAAGAAGGGTAGGACATAGTAGAAGAGGTTGTGCATTTATATTTTTGCTTGAATTGTTGGTTTTGCATTTTTGTAATTCCCACGGTTATGGTTTGTTCTAAGAACTAAGAACTCGTCGATGACTATTTTGTTTTGGGTGATATTGTGATTTGGGGTGGGTTGGGTCTTTTTTCTTGGCTATTATTTGTTATGTGTTTTGTTTTTAAGAAAAAACAAATTTATGGGTTCGGGGGATGTTGCTAATCTGGATTGTGTTATTGTGTGTTTAGGTATCTTGTTTGTGTACGCATGTATGAAAATTGGAAAATGGTAGCTAGTGCTCACATTTTTGAATTAATTAATTAATTATTTATTTATTTTGTGATTAAAAAAGTATTTTTTAATGATTTTATGAATTTTTTTAAAAAAATATAGTTAAAAATGTTAAAAAAATACATGTAAAAAATACCAAAAAAATCCTCACTTGTACCTAACGATAGCTGTCAACAATAGCTGAGAGCGGTGAACGTAACATGGTGCTTGAAAATTAAATATTTAATATGGTGGTATCTACTGTGTGGTCACTTAAAGCGATTCAAATCAATGAAAACCAAGCATTTATGTTAGAATTTTTGGCTAAACTCCGTATAAAGCCGTACTGCCATTTTATTTTGAGTGGTAATAAGATGAGCTGAGGAATTAGCCAGGAGCAAGCAACGGATCCTTTTTTTCAATAGAACCGCTACGTACGACCGGCTTGCGGAATTGTCGTATAACCGGATGATGTGGTAAGTTGTCACGTTATCATTTGACTAAAAAAAAAAATGAAATGAAAACGGAGAGAAGAAAAAAGCGGATTGAACCTAACAACACTTCACCCAGTGACTGAAAACTAGAGTGAAAGAAACAAAAGAGAATGAGTGAAACGTAGAAGGAAGAAAGAAGAACGAAGACACTGAGAAGTCCCTATTTTTGTTGGCCAAACCCATTTCTATAGAGTATTTCGAGTGACTGAAAATTTTTCAAATTAGTACGAGTGACTGAAAAATGCTTAAACCAATGCTTTCGAGTGATTGAAAATTTGGAAATGACAAGAAAATGGCACAGAAACATGTTCCAAAAAATTAAAAACAAAAAAATGTTCAAGAATGAGAAAGCGAAAGGAATTTACCAAAAGAAATGAGAAACTACCTATAAGCTGAGATTGAACCAAAAATATGATGGAACACTATATATGAAATGTACAGTTTTATTTTTCCACGTGGATGCGGTTACTCGGAGATTTCTCTAGCCGTTGCAAGAAGAATTTTTCTTTTTTTAAAATCTAGAATACCTTCTCTTCATTAGTAATGTGCTTTAGAAGTTCGAATAAAAAACCTATAAAAACATGAAGGGTTTTATTGATAGGTACAAGCACCAAAGTTCTCTGCTCATGGTGCAGAGAGACCAATACTCAATTCACAGTATTGAGAAGAGCACGTTTTATTGATAACTTCTGGCATAAAAACCATTGCCCATTCGCAGTGTTGGTTATAAACCAATTACATCAAAAGGAAACAATGGTTGAATAAAGAAACAATACCAACAAAGAAAGTAAACGACCTTAACGTAAGGAAGAGAAACAAAATAACAGCTCTGCAATGAAAGAAATATTGGAAAGTAAGCTTGCCAATTCAAGCTACGTAGTCGGCCAGCTGTACGTTCGGTTTAGTAGCCCTCATGCTTCTACGTGGCGTGGCTTCATGCGTAACCGTATCATTCACCCCCCCTACGAGACGAACATGTCCTCAAGGTTGAAAGTAGGAAACTGCTCCTTAATAGTCGAAAGTGGTTCCCAGGTGGCATCTTCGGCGGGTAAAATATTCCAGCGAACCATAATTTCCTTCACACGACCACTCGCACTCTGGACCCAACGTGACCCCAAGATTTCTTTAGGCTATAGCAGGGGCAATCCATCATCAGTATAAGGGGGTAGAGTGGGTTGTACAACTGTGGAAGTCCCAAGGCGTCACTTCAAGAGGGACACATGAAAGTTAGAGTGGATTTTAGCATCAGGAGGTAACTGGAGGCGATAAGCCACGTTGCCGATGCGCTCCAAAACTTGATAGGGCCCAAAAAATTTGCTTGCCAATTTCTGATATGGACGCTTAAGAACAGAGTGTTGTCGATAGGGCTGTAACTTTAAATAGACCTAGTCACCTATAGCAAAAACTTCATCCCGACGGTCTTTGTCAGCTTGTTGTTTCATGCGATCGCTAAATTAGTCTTGAGTTGGCATAAAATGTCGTCGCGAGCAACAAGAGCACTCTCGACTTATGAGACTGCTGTGGACCCCGGTATGTAAGCATTTAGAACTGGAGGAGGGCGACCATAAAGCGCTTCAAATGGGGTCATCTGTATGGAGCTGTGAAAGGAGGTGTTATAGGAGAATTTGGCCCAGCTGAGAAAAGCTTCCCATCGTTTTGGCGTCGTGTGTACAAAGCAGCGAAGGTACTGCTCCAAGCAACGGTTTACGACTTCGGTTTGTCCGTCAGTTTCCGAATGATATGCGGAACTAGTGCGCATCGTAGTGCCCTGTAAACGGAAGAGCTCACGCCAGAAATGGCTCATGAAAATGCAATCCCGGTCACTGACGATGGACGATGGAAGTCCATGAAGTTTGACCACATTCCGAACGAATGCATCCGCAACATCTCGAGCTGTATATGGTTGGGCCAATGCAATAAAGTGGGCAAATTTAGTAAGCCGATCGACGACCACAAAAATGGAATTTTTACCGGCTGATTTCGGAAGACCACCGATAAAATCCATGGACACATCGGTCCATACCCCAGATGGAATTTGTAATGGCTCAAGCAAGCCGGCTGGTTGTCGTGTATCATACTTGTTCCGTTGGCAAGTGTCGCACTGCTGGATGTGGAGCCGAACATCTTTTTTCATGCCTCGCCAGTGAAAAAGCAAAGAAAGCCACTTGTACGTATGAAGAATGCCTGAGTGCCCACCCACTGCACTGTCATGAAATTCATGTAAAAGAGCTTCTTTAATGGCCGGAACCTCAAGAACAAGGATACGACCTTCTCGCATGATGCACCAATTTTTCATATTATGACCCGCAACAGAGAGGGGGTCTGCCTGTAGTTGACGTTCCAAAGGGCCCAAAATGGCATCCTCTTTTGTAGCCTTCCGTAAGTCATCCCAAATCTCCCATATCGGTCCAGAGATGGCAACCAACTCATAATTTAAACCACTTCGTGAAAGCACATCGGCTACGCCGTTTTCCCTCCTAGGTTTGTAAACGATCTCATAATCAAATCCTAAGAGTTTAGCAACCCACTTTTGTTGCTCTGGGGTGGTGATACGCTGTTCTAGGAGATGACGAAGACTTTTTTGGTCTGTACAGATTTTGAACCGTCTGCCCAGTAAGTAAGGTCGCCAAGATTTTATATCCTCCAATACTGCAAGCATCTCCTTTTCATAGGTGGACCAAGACTTCTTTGCCGGTCCAATGGCCTTACCAAGGAAAGCAATTGGTCGACCGTTTTGGGAAAGTACTGCACCCACGCCTAAACCAGAAGCATCCATTTCAATCATGAAGTCTTTCGAGAAATTAGGAAGTGCCAAAACAGGGGTAGTTGTCATGGCGGTCTTCAAGGAAGCAAAGGCAAGGTTAGCCTCTTCACTCCATGCGAACTGCCCTTTCCGTAATAACTGGGTCAATGGTCTTGCGAGGAGACCATAGTTTCGCACAAATTTTCGGTAGTATCCGGTGAGACCGAGAAATCCCCATAGTGCAGTAATATTTTTGGGCTAAGGCCAGCAGAGCATAGCATCAATCTTGCGAGAATCCACCGTTACACCTGCTGGTGTAATAATGTGACCGAGGTATTCTACCTCCTGTTGGCCGAAAATACACTTGGAAGGTTTGATGTAAAAGAAATGCTCGACCAATATTCCAAGAGTAGTCCGAAGATGACGTAAATGATCTGGCCAAGTTTTACTGTAAATCAAAATATCATCAAAAAATACAAGAATAAAATGTCGTAAATGAACCTTAAAAATTGAATTCATGGCGGCTTGAAACATCGAATGCGCATTGCAAAGCCCAAATGGCATCACCAAATATTCAAAGTGACCATGATGGGTGCGAAAATGTAACGCCCGTCCTTGTGGTGGGTCCTTTTTCATATCGATTTTGATAAAAACCGACGGGAATTACGATTCCTTTTCAATCTCTTTTCCATACATACCAAGATACAAAAGACTCCATGTTATAAATAAAATCTCATTTTTTTCTTGATTAAAACTTTCAGCGGAAAACATTACATTACATAATTAAAGCTTTTAATGTGAAACATCTTGCCTAGGCCTTCGTGCTCTTCCCCTTGGGATGTGCCTGTTCTGACCTGTCATGCTCATCTTATGCCTGGGAGGGCACACATAAAAACTAAAATGAGTTGATGACTCGTAAGCATTACTTCATACAGTCATAATATAATAACATAGTTTTTCAGTCATGCAGTTATCATTCCATACATACATATCTTACGTAGCATGCATACGTCTTTCTTTTCGTTTGAAAACGTTTCGAGGTGGGGTTTTTATTTAAAACATGATTTCTTCTTTAAAACAGTTCCCCACGCATCGCTGCCTTCGTTACTTAAAGAATCTTTTCATGTATTTATATTTCTACATACATTCATGCATACATACGTTCATTAAATCATCTTTTTTTACTTACGTACATTCATGCATTCGGTCCATTCATTCATACATACATACATGCATCCATTCTTAACATGCATTCGTTCATTCTTATCACTTTCATATGGCCGTTGCACACTGTTACGCCCCGTGCGCTGGGGTTAGCGGTCTTTTGGACCTGATTCCGCCCGTGGCCGCGGGTTGGGAATCCATTCAGTCAGGGTGCAGCACTGGGTGCACTACCAATTCTACTTACCCGGCATTGCAATCTGCCCATTTCTTTGATATCATTTCCAGTCCAGTCCATGTGGCCATTACGTATTTTCATACATCATACATTCAATCCGTTCATTTCTTTACAGTCCTTTCCTTTTTATTCGTATCGTTTAAAGCATAATTTTCTTTATTTTTCCTAAAAGTTTCTTTAAGAGGAAACTGATTTTCTTTCTTTTCCATTAAAGTTGTTTTAAAAAGAGTTATTTTATTTTAGAAAAGATAGTTTTCTCTCTTTATCAATCCTTACAATCCTTAACAGTTATAACGTCTTTTAAAGCTTCATTTCGTTTCTTTTCATCAATATACATACAATACGTACTACTTATAGCATCCATTCACATGCATACACGTACATACTTTGGGTGCATAAAAAGGGGCTGCCAAGGAAGGCTGCTACGTACTTATACTTGAAAACTTACGTTTTATTTTCCTTTTTACAGAAAAGCTTTCGTCTTATTCTTCATTTTTATAGAGAAAACTCTAGAAGAGTATGAACGTAACACTTACCTGGACTTCATGCCATACTCAATTCATGCAGTCCATTCATGTGCGTGTCAGATGGCAACCTACATGCATACACATAACTTTATGTCATCATCTATCTAATGCATAAGTAACTATTCTAGAAAATAGAACTATGCTTTGCTTGAAACATTCTCTATCCATCCCTGGGCTCTTACGTACTATTTACTATGCTAAAACTTTCGGGGTCTTATTCCTTAAAGTGAATCTCTGTGATTCACCTTAGGTTAAGACACTAAGATCTCTGTCTCGTTCTTCTATTTACACAATCCAACGCATGATTCTGACATACAGAGCCATGCGTCCCAACCTTAAACTATATACTCTTCACTACTTTCATGTATCCTAGCCCACGCTACATCCTTATTTCCATCCATTCAAGCTACATGAAGTCAGCCAATTCTCTGGCTAAAATACCATGTAACCATGATCAGGACAAATTACTCATTACATATGATAAATCTGTCTGATACACTTGTCTTGCTAGAGACACATGTATCTCATCCCCTTTTATCACCTAAGAGCAACTTATAATTCCAATAAACGCCTGCTTGTATAAACAAGCTCCAAACTCCAATACCAACTTATTAAGACCCGGTCGATAGGACTTTTCCTACTTCCCGGCTCTTTATAAGTTCATCCCAACACTTAATGGGAGAGAATTGCATCCATAAATGTACCTCTGTCACGTTACGTAATTCGAGATAAATCCTGAGTCACATCACGATACCCATCATGCTTCCGCTGTACGCTCTGATACTTCTCCATCACTTCCTTATACTCTTAGTCACAAGTCAGTCTCAAGGCAATACCCGTTACCTTGGACTACAGGACACATCACTACTGCTTCGGGACACTGTTACACAGTTCCCGCCACTTGACAAGAGGACTGCATCCACAAATGTGCCTCTGTCACATTATGCAGCTCAAGACAGAATCTCGAGTTACAATACGGGGCCCATTGTGCTTCTGTTGCACTCTCTGATACCTTTTCACCACTTCCATATACCTTTAGCCATAGTCAACCACAAGGTAAATCTCGTCACCCTGGACTACAGGCTATGTCACCATTGTTTCGGGATACTGTTACACAGTTCCCGACACTAGACCATACACTCCACACTTCTCTGCTACGTCATCCAACCCTTCGTGACACGCCATCCAGTGTATCACGACCTCGTATAGAGTACACTTACGTGAACTCTCTTCCATCCACACTATGACAACATCACTACGATACACGCCTCACGGTGCATCGCTACGCGACACGGAGTATGCGCCACGCGTACTCCTTTCGTTACAACACTCATCATCACGATGCACATCATACGGTGCATCGTCATACAACACGGAGTACACTCCACGTGCACTCCCTTTCTTCTACGCCACACATCACTACAGCACACGTCACACGACGCGTCGCTGCATTACACAGAGTACGCTTCACGCGTACTCTCTTCACACTACACGCCGTATCACATCTGTGGCATCCATCTCACGCCCATACTTCACAACATAGTCCACAATGCTACACAATCAAGCCCAACACTTCACAACTACACTTCGCTTCACAACTACGCAGCGAACTCCACAATTACTAATTACGCAGTCTACAATCCAACCAATCAACTACTTTAAACATAAATAACTAGAGATAGAAGATTATACCATCGACGGGCTAACCCGTGCGTCGCTCGCTGCGCGTCATGATTAAGCGTCGGAGGAGCGTACGTGGCGGTAACACCGCGTACGGTGGCTGTCCACCACATAAAGTGGTAGTTTGAGCTTGAGAAAAGCTAGGCGTGGCCTTGGAAGGCTCATGGTGGCCTCGTGGTGGTCAAGGGTGGCGGAGCACGGAGGCATCATGCCGTGAACAGTGAATCCGAATGGTGGGTGTTTGCTTGAGGTGGTGGAAGACCATAGAACTTCATGGCAAGCTAGGGAAAGGTAGAGGAACATGTGGTAGAGCTGTGGTGGCGAGGTGGTGGCCATACGGTGGCTCACGACGGCGGATCGGCCGTTTGAAGCCATTTTCGGCCTTGGAGAGTGAGGGACAGTGAGAGCTCTACATAGCTCCGTTGGCCATGGAATTTCTTGGGGAAGTTCGTGGTGATGAGAGGAACAAGGTGGTGGTGGTGAAACACCATGGGTGGCCGTGTACGGTGGTGCACGGTGGTGCAACCGAACGTGTGTGTGTGAAGACCCATCGGAGAAAGAGTGAGAGTTAGGGGAAAAGAAAGACATGGGGAGGAAGCTCTTGATGTGGTGAATCTGTTGGTGGTGCTTGGTGGCCGTTTCAACCGTGTATGGTGGTCCAAAGAGGTGAAAAATGGTTGAAGACCCATTTCTTTGAAAGAGAAAAGAGAGAGATCGGGTTGCCGATTTAACTCACCACCGGTGAGGTTGTGGTTGCCGGTGATGGAGGGTCATGCCGGTGTGGGAGGTGGGGCACGGTGGCCGAAGGTGGCGCCGGCTGGGAGCTTCAAACCGTGAAGATGAAATGCATGCACAGTGATGAAGAGGAACGGCTGGACGTGCACGAGGGAGAGAGAAAAGAGAGAAAGAAAAAAAAAAGAAAAAGAGAAAAAGTGAGGAAGAAAAGATAGAGGTTTGGGTATTTAATCTCAGTTCTACGCTTCGGGATCCTCAAAAGGATCTAACGATGAGTTTAAAATACTGATTTGAAAACGCGTAAGTGTTTTATTTAAAATAAAACACTTAGATAAAACACTGAGAGAAATTAAGAAAGAATATTATTTTATAAACTAAGGTTTATAAAATAAGATTTTCTTCATCATTATATAAAATGATAAAGTATCATTAATTAATCAAAGTGCATAAAACACTTAAACAAAACACTGAGAGGAATTAAGATAGAATATTATCTTATAAACTGAAGTTTATAAAATAATATTTCTTTATCATTATCTAAATTGATAATGTATCATTAATCACTCAAAGAGGATAAAACCATTTAATTTAAATAAGAGTTTTCAACGTAAAGTTAAACCTCTTAATATTTTAAAACAACTAAAATATCTAATATAAGATATTATCCACAATTATAATATTTTCAGAGCTCATTAAAATATTATAATTGTGCTACATTAAAAGCAAGTTTATCTAATAATACTGAAAATATCTTCTATAGATATTTTCTGAAAATATCTTCCATAGATATTTTCTATAGATATCTTCCATAGATATTTTCTATAGATATTTTCATAATATTTAAAATATTCATAAGCATTAAAATATCTATCTTACTTTGAAATCCGCATAATAACTTTCAGAACACGCCATCGAGATACAACACGTAGGATAAGATTCAACATGTAGATCGAGGCTAGTCAGATAGACTGACTCTCGACACGTAGAGCAAGGCTCAGCACATACACCAAAGTTTGACATGTGGATCAAGGCTCGTACGTAAAGAAGAAGAAAGAAGGAGCGGATATTACAAAAAAGTTGTTTTATGGACATCGTCCGGTTGAACCCGAATTTGATGGTAGCCCGCTCGGAGATCTAGTTTAGAAAAATAAGTCGCGCCAAATAACTCATCTAGCATATCCTCAATAGTGGAAATTGGGAAACGGTCTTTGATAGTCGCCTTATTCAAGGCTCGGTAGTCAGTGCAAAAGCGCCAAGTTCCATCTTTTTTTTTAACCAACAGGACGGGGGACAAAAAGGGGCTAGTATTGGGACGGATCAAGCCCGTAGATAGCATCTCTTCCACTTGGCATTCAATTTCATTTTTCTGAAAGTGGGCATACCGATATGGTGCTACATTGACGGGCGCGGCTTCATTTTTAAGCAAGATGCGATGGTCAAACATTCGCGAGGGTGGCAATTACTGTGGAGTGTTCAATACCTGCTGGTGCTCCAATAAAATAGCCTGAATTTTTGGATTCAAATTTGGAGTGGAATCCACTGGAAGTGCTGGCTCACTCTCAATCGCAGCCAAGCAAAACAGCTCAGTGCCGTGCTTCCATTCCAACAGCAGTGCATTAACGTCTACATCCATAGAGGGACCCACGGGTTTGGCCTGAATTATAAATTTTTGATTGCCAATAACAAATTCCATAGAGCGACGAGCATAATCATGTACCACACAACCCAATCCTTCAAGCCACTGATAGCCCAGAACAAGGTCCAGGCCCCGAATTGGTAAGGCAAATAGCGTCGTCTCAAAGAAAAATCCTTGGATGCAAATAGGTACCTTCTCATACTTAACTTGACAGGCGAATTTCTCCCCACTAGCAACTCGAACGTAAAATGGAGTGATAGGTGTAACTGCGAGATTCAATTGATTAACCATCATTTGGTTAATACAATTATGGCTGGATCCTCCGTCGATCAGTGCATTAATTTCTTGCCGGTTGACCAAAGCACGTACCAGCATAGTATGATTACCAATACTCCCCGACAATGCATGGAGTGAAATAAGTGGGTCTGTTGGTATATCCGTAGGCGACAATTCTTCTTTATCATCCTTTTTTTCATCAAATGGACTTTTCAGCTTCAATGAAACATGACTGAGCTTGACAACGATGTCCTGGAACAAATTTCTCGTCACAGTTAAAACAGAGATTTTTGTCACATCGAAGTCACATCTCGTCAAATGATAAACGTTTCATTGCATTCACGGGTGCAAGCTTGGTAGTGAGTAGCGGAGTAGTGGTGTTGGTGGGAATAGCATTGCCCATACGGCGAGTGTTGGAAGAAACACTGCCAGACGGCTTGCGACCCCTTTGTAGCTTCTCATCCTGGCGTTTGGCCAGGTCTATAGCATTCTTCAGTCCCTTAGGCCGAAACATACAAACCTCAATTGCAATATCTTCCTTTAATCCTCCCATAAAAGCACCTAATAATGCTTTCTTTGGCCAACCAGTCACTCGGTTAGCCAGCTTCTCAAATTCATGTTGATACTCCCGAAAAGTGCCCATCTGTTTAATCTTACTAAGCGCCTTGTCATAGTCTTCGAAATCTGTCGGTCCAAAATGGCGCAAGATTCCCTTCTCAAATTTGTGCCAGGAGATGGTCTTTCCGTCATGGGAACGGTTGTACCATTGCCACAATTGGTTGGTTTCGCCCTCAAGATGGTAGGCAGCAAGCGTCACTTTCTTTTTCCCTTGAATTTCCTGAGTAGCAAAATATTGTTTAACATGGTCAAGCCAAACAGTTGGATCTTCACCTACAAAACGAGGGAAGTCGAGCTTTACGCGAGAATGCATGCGTAAAGTCTTGTCTGTAGCTGTGGTGCGACCCTCATTGGTTTCCGTATCAGACGCTTGAGAGGAACGAGAGCCATCGTTCTCGCTTTCAGCAGATGCATCCATGTCGGAACTCCTGGAACTAGTAGAATGTGGTGATGATGGTGGACTATCCTTGGGCGGATGTTGTTTCGAAGCCTTGCAGCGACGATCCGAATCCCGACTAGAAGAGCGGGAGGCCAACTCTTGAAGAAGAGTTTGGGTGGTCACACTCGTCTCCTGCATAGCTTGCATGCTGCGGCACAATTCCAACACAGCTTCTTCGAGGTGCTCAAAGCGAACCTTATTCGTCTTTGTGGGATCAGTCATGGACAGTGGGAAGGAAAAAAAAAAATCGACCAGCTCTTGATACCAATTGATAGGTACAAACACCAAAGTTCTCTGCTCACGGTGCAGAGAGACCAATACTCAATTCACGGTATTGAGAAGACCACATTTTATTGATAACTTTTGGCATAAAAACCATTGCCTATTCCCAGCGTTGGTTATAAACCAATTACATCAAAAGGAAACAATGGTTGAATAAAGAAACAATACCAACAAAGAAAGTAAACGACCTTAACGTAAGGAAGAGAAATAAAATAACAGCTCTGCATGGAAAGAAATATTGGAAAGTCAGCTTGCCAATTCATGCTACGTAGTCGGCCAGCTGTACGTTCGGTTTAGTAGCCCTCATGCTTCTACGTGGCGTGGCTTCATGCATAACCGTATCATTTACCTGCTACAGTTGCATAAACAGTATTATGTGGTAAATTGTGTTAATGCTTCAATATCTTAATTTTAATCTTTTTATTTTAAATCTTTGAATATATTGTACATTCTTTTATTGTAGTCTATTTGAACACAGTAGTGTCCTTAAAAATACAACATCAATTAGAAAACAGTATAAATATTCTTAACAAAGTAAATGAAAGAAAAATTTTGTTACGTACAAGTAAAATTGCGTATTAATTTATATATTAATATTAATTTTTTTATATTTAAAATTTAAATTATTACTATTTTAAATAAAATTAATTTTTTGATTAATTATATTAAATAGATGTATATATTAATACATAATTATATTTATAATTAAAATTTTTCATAAAAAGAATATCACCAACGAGATAACAAAATACTTACAAACATAAAAATAAAAAACGCAGGTCTGAAAGAAAATAACCCATGAAGCTAGTAGTACTGAGAGCATTCACATTGATCTATGCATATGCATATGCAAAGTCATATTTGCATAATATGAGCCTAAATTTATCTACATTGGATTATGCATCTTTAAATATTTGCATAACTATGAACAGTACCTTTACATGTTTAAAGATCTACTATTCACTCTCCAAAACATATTTTATTCATTCTTTTTCTCTCCTCCCACTCTCTTTCTACATATTTTATCTTTAAATATTTTACTACATATTTTATTCATTCACTCCCTAAAAAATATTTTACTTAAATATTTTACATATTTGAATATCAAATCCTATTAAAAAAAAAGCAAAAAAAAAATAAAATGATAATATTTTATTATTATTTTATCTTAAATTTGTATAAATCAATGTAAAAATTTTGTTTGTGTGATAAATTGAATCTCTAAAAAATATAATTTTACATATGCATATGCTTAAATCAATGTGAATGCTCTGAAAGGAAAATAACTCGTGAAGACCTTTTAAGTGCTTCGTCCTCCTGCACCGTCCCATCACCGATCACACTGCAGAAGAAATCAAACTAAATCGGATAAGATTTTGACGGATCAGTGATAATAATGATAAAAAATAAACAGACTGACGCGTGAAAACAAAACTTAAAAAGACATTTATATCTACACGTATCACTGAGACAACGTGTTGCACGTTTTTGTTTGATTATAATAAGGTGAAATGGAATATTTTATTAAAAATTAAATAAAATATTATTATAATATAATATTTTAATATTAATTTTATCTTAAAATTAAAAAAATTTAATTAATTAATAATATTTTATACAAAAATTTAAAAATCAGATGAAATAATTTAAATTTAGATAAACCGCCTGAACAGTACGAACTCATCAGACTTTTGTAGTGAAACCGACTGACACAACCGGCGAAAGTATTTAATTTTTACCATAGTTAGCATTTTTATCATTTTGTTCTATTAAAAAAAAGTTTTGCTACTAACAATTGACAGTAATTAATTTTAATATTACTAAAGAAAAAAATATTAAAAATTAAAAAAAAGCTACTAACATGCTGTCCACAGGACCCTAAAACCAGAGTTTAAAAAAAAAATTTAAAGGTAAAAAGTTAAAGAAAAAAAAGCTGTTGTATACTTATTTATGATATAAATTGACAAAGTTACAAATTAAAAAAAGAAAGAAAAAAGCTTATTATATAAAATAAATCTAAATTTTTATAATTTCTTTGAATTTATTTTATAAATTCTTATATTTTATTTTTAATATTTTTTTCTTCAATAATGGGTACGGATGTTTTTTATCCACTGATTAAAAATATTATTTTAACGTTTTTGTCATTTTTTTATTTCTTTTCAGATTTTTTCATAGATACTTAAAAATGGAGAAAGAGGACAAAAGACTCGTACCTTTACACTGACACGACCGGCGGTAGCCACAAAGCCACTGACACACTCCTAGCAAGACTCATTACTAACACAACGGGCGGCTGAGACAAAGGACAACACACTTTGACACAAGAATAAAGTAAAAGGATAAAAAATAAACACATGCACGAACCGTGCACAGAAGGACAATAGTTTATTATTTATTTGCTGCAGTGGCCGGAATAGACAGGCAGAATATTTGAAAGGAAAACTTTTTTTATTATCTTTAAATTTCATGAATTATATTTATTTTAATTTTTTTTATTTTTTTTATAATAAATATATAATATATAGATGATAAATAGAATAATTTAATTAATTTAATAAGAATAAAATAAAATAAAAAATAAAAAAAATAAAAAATATTATTTTAATATATAAAATATATGATGTAGAATGATATGTAGCATTTCTCTATTTGAAAATGGTAATGCTATAATTACCGCTCAAATATATTGTTTTTCCTTCCGCTTGATCCGAACAATCAAACTTTTTCTCATCCGTCCAGCTACTCATTCGCCATCTCTTTGTATCCGCAGACTGCCAGTCGCAGACAGGGCTTCAATAACCTCTAAGACGGAACTCAACCAGAGAAGATCGTAAAAAAATCAGATAAATAATCAAAATATACGAAACATATTTTAGAAAAGGTCTGATGAAAAATATTGGAAAAGAACGTAAAGTTAGATTCTTTCCTTCTAAAATATATATCCATATACATTTGTAGTTCTTCCTCTCCGGTCAGATCTCCTTCATCCATAAAGCCTCCAATCATAGCGCCTCTTGCTCCTCAGTGAGTTTTCTTTTTTCTTTTTAATATTTTTTTGCTTCTATTCTTTCTTTCTCTATTATTATTATTTTTAATTTTGTTTTTTGGGTTTTACGTTGCAATGTTATGAACTTCTAATATTTGTTGTTCCTGAGTTTTGTTGCTCTTGGTTGTCAAGTTGAGAACCTGGGCATTTGAGTTGGAATACACGGCCGAGATTGATTATTTGAGTTGGAATGGAAGATTCGGGGATGGAAAGCTCGAAGCTGGTGTTCGCCCAATGCAGGGGAAAATGCTACGAAGTGGAGAATGGAGTTAGGGTTTATTTTTTGGGAGAGAATAACAAAAGAAAAGGAAGCCGACTGACCAAAATAAAATTTTGAGTTGGGATGGAAGACTTGGGGATGGAAGGGCAGTGGAATAAGCTACGAAGTGGAGAGTGTTTTTGGGAGGGAGAGAACAAAAGAAAGGAAGATGCTGGTTGAAAATTTTATTTTTAATATTTAAAATTGATGCCACGGGGGTGCCACATCAAGCAGTTGCAGGCAACGGAAGCATTAAGCGATGGACATAGCATTTTCCTTCCTTACCGTTAAGTAAAAAAATTAAAAAAAAATAATATCCATTTCGGTAAAAAGATTATGTGGAAATAGTATTTCTCTAATAAAATAGATATGAATCATGTTAATGACATAAGGAAAATGATTTACTCAATATTTTATATAAAATATTTTACAATAATGTGTTAAATGAGAAGTATTTTTATAAAATACCTTAGAAAATAATATTATTTTATAAAAATATTCTATCTTATAATATTATTGTAAAATATGTTGTGAAAATGTGTCCTGTGTAATACTCATTACTCATGACATAATGCATGCATATTAATCCTCGGTATGTGGTCCGATCGAGACACCTTTATTATAACACCGAAAGATCATTGTATACTGTAACTGGTAGTTGGGGATGCGGGGTTTCTCTAGTTTTCTTTCCCTCCCTAGGAAGGGTAGCTGGAAGGATTAATTGACTATTTAATTTCTCAGTCAACACTCAACAGTATTAATTAAGAAATCAGCTTCCATGTTTTTAAATTCTAACTTCTGATCTCTCTCTGTGATCTCTCTCTAGCTTGATCATCAGCAGACATGATAACGAGTGTGGTCTCTCAAATGGCACCAAAGAGTGATGGATCATCGGCAAAGAAAGTAAGGAACAAAGGAGCATGGACAGCAGAGGAAGATCAAAAACTGTCTCAGTACATTGAAATCCATGGAGCCAAGAGGTGGGAAACAGTTGCCGCTGCAGCAGGTTATAATAACGTCATATCTCTTGAGATAATACATAATCTGATCAGTCCACAAGAAAGGAACAAAAAAAAGAAAGTAAGGTTAAGGGGCAAAGAAAGAAATTAAAGCTTAAACCTGGAGTGCTAGCTGCTCCATTTCTACATTTTTCAGTGCCTTATTTGATCGATCGTACGTACGCCTAAAGGGTTTCCATGCTTTGTTGCAGGTTTGATTCGATGCGGGAAGAGTTGCAGACTGAGATGGCCAAATTATCTGAGGCCCAACATCGAAAGAGGCAACATTTCAGATGCAGAAGAGGACTTGATACTTAGGCTTCATAAACTACTAGGGAACGGGTAATTATTTCTGGATTAACAGCTTAAAGCTGCTGGAAGAAGTTAAACATGATTGTTTTCGCGTTCAATACCACTGCTAGAATTAATTATAGCAACATATATATATATATATACACGTAATTGGACAACGTCCTTTTAAAAATTAATATTATTTTTATCAAGCAAAAAATTTTGATTAGTAATATAATGTTTTAAGAAAAAAAAAATATAATTTCTATCATCAATTAGTAAGATAAATTTCAATAGATTTTAAAATATTTAGAATTAAAATCTTATTATTTACTACTGCATATACTCCTAAGTCGGCTAGAAACAACAAATATGTGAAATAAAAAAAATAAAAAATAAAAACCTTGAACCAAAACTATGCAGTGCAGAAAACAAACCGTTAACAGTAAAGTAACATATAAAGTACGTTTTCTTAATTTAATAAAACGATTATTTTTAAAAAGTGATATAATTTTTATAAAGAAATAACATATTAAGATTTTTATAAAATATAAGGTTTTATAATGAATTTAAATTGATAAATAAATAATTTTATCAGAATAATTATATTCATAAATATAGTTGGTAAAAAAAATTTAAATTTAATTATTTTACATTTCTCTTTATTTATATAAAGAATGAATAGAAATTTTAAATCACATATATGAATTTATATAAATCATAATTTATATAAAATATCATATATATATATATATATAATAGAATATAGAATATATATACATACATATATATATATATACGTATTTAATATATCTCATAAATAGATGATTACCAATTCATGAATTATAAGATTGATGCACGCTCCATGATATTTAATAATTATGAATTTATTTAGAAGTGATTGGGAAGAGAGATTAAACAAATAAAAACTTTTAAGAAGAGAGAAAAAGAGATGGGTGGATCAGTGATTATCGAAATTACGCAGAAATATAATTAACTTTATTATGATTCATGCAATTAATGGTATTAATTTTAATGATAACATAATAAAAATCATAAAATTAATAAAATTTTATTAGATAACTACATTATATATATATCAGAAATGTTACATACAGTCGTAGAATTGCAAATGACGCACAATCGCTTTGAAAAAGAATAGAGTCTACAATTAAAAAGTTAATCTTTTTTTCATGTGGGTCTTATATTAATTTATTTATTTTTTAAAATAACTACACGTGTTTATATAACTATGATTGTAAATATTATTTATATATATATATATAATAGATA
Source organism: Carya illinoinensis (assembly GCF_018687715.1). NCBI lineage: Eukaryota > Viridiplantae > Streptophyta > Magnoliopsida > Fagales > Juglandaceae > Carya > Carya illinoinensis. Next base: position 22,014,311 of record NC_056763.1, read on the forward strand.
CATACATGCAATGGTCTTTGATTGCTGGGAGACTTCCGGGAAGAACCGACAATGAGATAAAAAATTTATTGGAATTCTAAAGAAAATCAAGTGAAGCAGACGTTGGAGGTTTCAACAGTACGAGATCGTACTAAAATAACTATGCTTTAAGAATCTCGTGCCAGCATTGATGAGGGGGCATCGAGACAGCAGGTCATGCCAAAGAAAATTGGAAGGCCGCCGTTGAACTTACTGAATTAGGATCATGTACTGGTTTAGAGTGGGTGAACAAGTTTCCTACACTAGACGAGAATTAATTCTTGGCTTTTTGAAAAAATGTGAGCCGTACGCTGGCATGCACGTACTAATTAACTATTAATCTAATCATGTTAATGTTTGTTGTCTCGTAAAATTAAGGTCACAATGTGTAAAATTATAATTAGATGGTTTTTCTCGATGTGTTTGTACGAATTTGGTCGAATATTTTTAATCTGCAAGTAATTACATATGGTTTTGACAGTAAAAATATTATATCTCATTCTATTATTATAATTTTAATTGGGACCCAAAACCCAAACATGAACCAGCAGCATTAATAATGAACGAAAGCGTAGATTGCAAATGCCAAATGCTCCTTTCCACCTCGCTCCTGCTTTTGGCCACAAAGTTTGTGCGTTTTTTCCCCCATTGCGTGAGTGATTTGGGATAAGGCATGATTATGCCAAAAGATCAGAGAAAATATATGATTTTTGTAGCGAACTGTGTTCATGATGATCCTGTCACTTTTTATATTACGGGATAGATATTTATAGTCATAAATTGCGTTTGTCATATTTTTTTTTTGGAAAAAAAGTTAGTAGATATAAAATTTATATGGAAAAATTAATTCTTAATAATGGATCTATTATTTTTTAAAATAATTGTACGGTATTTACACAACTCATAATTATATTTAACAAATTATTCTACAGCTTTCTAACTGTTGTCATCATTACATTTTTCCTACCAAGTTAGCTCTAGATTATTATTTTATAGAATAATGTTAGATACAGTCATATAATGCGCAAACGCTATGCATTTTTTTTTGAAAAAGAGTGATACCCATTATTAAAAAGTTAGTTCTTTTTCATATAAATTTCGTATTTACTCACTTTTTTCAAAGGGATTGTACGACACTTGCTCACTCCACGACTGCAAATATCATTTCTTTATTTTGAATGTTTCTTATGTCAATGTTAGCAAAAACATAACACTTTATAATAAAAGTAATTTTATAATCTGACAAACTATATTAAATTTAGGGGGTGGCAATATGTTACACGACCTGTTAACCTAACACGAACATGACACGATAATAGTAGGTTAAGGTTTGGTTTTAACGGGTTCGGGTCAAAAGGGTTGACCCGTTAAGACACGATTGCTTAACGGGTTGATAATAAGTCAATCCAATTTGACACATTATAATCTGTTATGACACATTAAGAAAGTTAAAGTTACAATTATACCCTTATACCTAAAAGTAAAATTGTTAGAATTTCAATTTCGATATTTTTATTATCTAGATCGTAATTTTAGATTTGTAGTTAGTTTTATAATTTTTGTAGATATTGTGATTTTAATATTTATATAAAATTTTGTTAAATTTAATCAGGTCATAATAGATTAAATTTAATCAGAGATTCTTCAGAAAATATCTCTGGAAATTTCTCAGCAGGCTGAAACATCAATGATCCACAAAAAATTCAGTACGTTTGATTTCGTGGCGAAAAATAAATAAAAGAAGGCAATGAAATTTTCGCCACAAAATTTCCCCCAACCCTTTCCCAACAAAGCAAAATTTCCCCCATCCCCCAAGTTAGGAATTTACAGGGATATCTAATCTGCGCCCCTCCCCCAAGGTCCTTGTCCCCATCCTTATCTCTCCACCTACATATACACTCTTTTATAAACTTGCTACTATTTGAAAAGTTAAAAACATATTATTGAATCTTGGGCATAAAATAACACATTAAAAAAGCAACTTGAAGATAATACTTTGCAAATAGAAATAAACAAATAATAAATGGCAATCCAAACTATATAAGCGACTAGATTTAGGTATAAAAGTACAGGGATATAGAAGAGAAGGGATTTTTGGAGGGTATCACGCCCAGAAAATTAGGGTTTCCTTTCTGGCTTGTAGAATTAGGTTATGTGCTACCTTAAGTAAGAACCTTTTGTGATATGCGCGTATGTCTGAATTTTTTATCTTCTCATTAGTTATTTGCTGATTTATTTATTACGGATGTGTTTGAATAATTACAAAGGAGGGAGATAATTATGGGAGAGATTTGGCCTGCCTTGGATTGTGGAGAAGTTAAAAAAGGACGTAAATATTTCCAAAAATATTCAGATCTATGAAGAACAGTTGGGAGCTGTAGAAGACATAAACACATAATCCAGCAGACAGATCCTTATTTTTGTAAGTTCTGCCATTTATTGAATGGTTCATAGAGCCAAAAAGAAATCCCAAAAACTGCTACTAGCCTAGGCATTTCTTCAGTCAGGTTTTGTGATAAAATTAAACCCTAGCCTATGCCTAGATCTGCTGCCCCTCTGTTGCTCTCAAACCCTAAGCAGAATTCCGAAGGAATTTCGTCAATTTTCTCTTCTAAATTCCTTAAAAAACAGAGCAGAATATCTTCCGTATCAATCTGCCCAGACTCGTTATTGTTTCTGAAAACCCAAATTCCAAGAAAGGAGTTTTCTTCTTCAGATTTGCTGCACCCTTGAATAAGAATTCCAACAATTTTCGTCAATGTCCCTCTTGAAACCAAAAAAGTGACAAAGCTGTGTCATAAAAAAGGTGATGAAAGTACTCTATAGGGTTTGGACGGCTGTCCAAAAAATGCAAATTGTGGAGATGCATCAAACGATCCCACCGCACCACTTCTCTCAAAGCCAAATAATACAACAGAAACTCACAATTGGCTTGATAATACACCTTTCATATGTTCAACTTACAGAGAACACCCAATTCCCCTGATCTTATTCTGCTATCCAAGCTTTCTTTGCAATAAGAGATGAGTCTAAAATTTGCCTCACCCTAATGAAATCATTATGAGATAGGGAGATAATCTTTTCCACCATCAGTTTCAACCAATTAGCAAGGACTTTACTGATGATTTTGTAGAGCCCCGCGCATTAAGACTTGCATGTCTTAAGTATTTAATATAAACTGCCCCTGCCTTCTTTGGGATATGGGATTATAAATATTGCATCATGCTTTTTAGAAAATCGTCCCTTAGAATGCAAATCATGGAAAACTCTCATAAAGTCTTCTTTCACCACCTCCCAACAATCTTGGAAAAAAGCTATAGAATATACATCGGTTCTGGGGCTTTATCTTAATTCAGTTCTTTTACTACCTCATGAATTTTTTTTCCTCAAATGGCATTTTCTATTAAACCGCCGCCTCTGCTTCTAGTTCCTTAAAATCCAAGCCATCCAACTTGGGTCTCCAGTTGAACTGTTAAGTATATAATCTCTAGTAAACTGCACTATGTGATCAATTATCTGATGATGGTTGGATAGTTCTACGTCATTTCCACTCAAGAACTCAATAAAATTGCTTCATCAATGCAAATTAGCCACCTGGTAGAAAATCTTTGTGCACCTATCACCCTCATTTAACCATAAGGCCCTTAATTTTTGTCCCCAGCTAATCTCTTCTGCAAGTGTAAGCCTCTTCATCTCACTACTAGTGAAGCCATTCTAAGTTTTTCAACATCTAATGCATTTCTCTCCTCAATAGATTCAAAAGTGCTCAATGAATTCATAAGGATCTTCCTTTTGTCTCCCCAAATGGCCAAACACTTGCTCGTTCTAATCTTTCAATATTGGCTTTCAGAGTTTTGAGTTTGCAATCCAGGACACAACTTGGTCAACCTTAAAAGCATTATGAAGCCCACCACCCTTTCACCCTTTCCATGAAGCCCTTGGATTTCAGCCATATGTTCTCTAACTTAAAGTACCTTTTAATCTTTTGAAAATGCTTGCAACCATGGAGAACGGGAAAGTGATCCACACAAAGTTTTGGAAGTCTGCATTAGGCCACTTCAGCGGACTTCGCCTCCCAGCCAGGGGAAAGGAGGATTCTATCGACTGGGGACAAAAGAAGGCACATTTTGGTTATAGACCATGAATAGGTACCCAGGGCAAAAGAAAGAGCAATGGGCTTTTGCTGAAAAATGGGTAATGTTGAAATCTCCTGCAATGCACCATGGCATTCCCCTAACTGATCATACCTGCCCAACTCATTTCTTTATCCCCACCTCTACATAACCAGAAGTTAAACTACTTTTGAATTTAAATTTTCAAATTATTATATGGATTCCATTTTAGTTACCCAAAAAAATATCAAATACTAGATCTATGAATCCCAATTTCCATAAAAAATGTATTAATGACAAACTTCTATGTTTTTAACCAGCATATGCTTTTCGAATAACTTGCCAAGACAAAATGAGAACAGCTGAAGGACAACAGCTTATAAGATATGCCTCACTTTCCAGTGCTTTGAACTGTAATGATATAGATCCAAATGGCTGGGCATAATTGCATCCACCAGGATTCATTGATAGGACAAAACACTCCAAATGGCTGGGCAATTTTACCAGGACACACATATATAATTCTGAAATTTTAAATCAATCCCTGACCATTTAATGCAATTTGTCCTTCAACTCAACATATAATTTTTGTTAGTTTCTTGCTACAGCACAAATTCTGGAAACTTATTTGCTGTTAGTCATAACTATGGCAATACCTGATGAGAAATGCAATTGAACATCCTTTTAGTAATCACCCTATTATCGTTCCTTGACGTGGCATCAAATGATTAGAAAATACTATTGGTTATATTTTATTACCTGCCAATCATTTGATGTCATATCACGTGATAATAAAATGATGATAATCAAAAGGATGATCAATAAAATAAATAAATAATGAAATAAAGTACCTGAGCAAGAAAACCTCCAACGGCTGGACCGAGGACTAATCCAATGCCCCATGATGTGCTAATCTGTTAAAAGGAAAAAGAAAACTCCTTCACTATTATGCTTCATAGTCCAAAACCCTACAAAGGAGGGGGAAAATTCCTTACAATTGACATTCCCAAAGCTTGATATTCTTTACGGCAAATTTCTGAAGCGTATGCCTTGTTATAGACAAAAACTTGACATATTAACATGTAATCCAATTACATAAATTGCACAACAATAAATAGCAGTGCTTATCATATATATGTAGAACATGATGGTTATCATCTTGGACATCAAATGACAATTATTTGTGTGACACATTAGTTTCTTTTATCAACCACTTAAAATGACAATCACTTAAAATGTGCCACATAAAAAGTGTGATTGAAAATGATAAAATAAAAATGAAGAGCATTACTTTTTACAGAACTAATGTTTCCTTTCCATATAACGATTATTCATTGCAAAATAAATTGTTGCACACAGATGGGATTTTGGCGCTCTCGATCAGTTACCCAAATACATGAAGATATGCTTCAAGGCTCTGTATGATATCACTGAGGAAATTAGCCAAAAGATAGATCAAAATCATGGCTCGAACCCACTAGACTCTCTAAGAAAAATGGTAAATGTCCATGAATCATGACAATACTTTGCTAATTCCCACATGTTCCTTCTCTACACTCGCAACATCTCGGTGAAAATGATAAAAATGACAACTCTATATATAATCTTTGCAGTGGGCTAGTTTGTGCAATGCTTTTCTAGTTGAGGCACAATGGTTTGCTTTAGGGCAATCACCAAAGTCGAGAGACTATTTGGAGTAGGACTGTTCATACGGGCCGGATTTTATCCGGCCCGGTCCGGAATCCGGTTTTACCGGATTCCAGTTCCGGGTTTTCCGGGCCGAAATCCGGATTGTAAAATCCGGACTCAAGCGGTCCGGATACGGGTTTAAAATCCGGGTATCGCTTCCCCCCCCCCCCCCCCCCCCCCCCCCCCCCCGAGCCCCGGCTAAATATCCCCCCCCCTCTCTCTCTCTTTCTCTCGTTCATCTCAGAGTCAAAATTCAGAAACCCTAGCCGCTGCTCATCTCGTTCATTTTTTCTCACCCTCGATCTCTCTCTCTTCTCACCCTCTCTATCTTGCATCGTTAGATACCTTGGAATGAGATGATGAAATGGTACGACTTGTGTAGGTTTTGTTCAGGTAAGATCTGTGCTACGACATTCAGGTAAGATCTGTGCTACGGCTACGACATTTTGTGCTAGATCTAGGTTATTTTGTTAAACATGGGTATAAAGTATATGCTGTTAGTTTGATAGATCTGGGTTTGTGTTTGATTTTTCCTTCTTTTTGGGTTTGTGTTTGATTTGTCTCTGCCTCTCTCTCGGTTGGTTTTTTTTTTCGGTTTAAGTACCTGATTAGTGATGTGCTCCCACGATTTGTCTGTGTTGTTAGCATTATTCTGCCTGTTTGGTTTGAAAGAAAATGGTCCTTCGGGGGACATGGAGAAGTGTCCATGGTAGCTGCTTGGTTCTTTTTTTATGCTCTAAAACATTATAATTTGAAGTCAGTCCATATTTTAAGGCTTGAAATACGAATTCTCCAGACATTTTTCAACTCCTTTTATAATTAACTTGGGGAAAAACTTCTCAAATGTCATAAATTCTGCATGTTTTCCATAAAAACTGGTCAAGATTAAAATGGTAGAGCACGAATAACACAGAGCCCTATAAAGTTCAGCCCAACTACCATTACCAACTACAATCACTTGTACAAAGAGTAAGCCCATACCGACTAAACCCACTATTATTCTATGAGATATAAAAAGAAGAAACTAAATAAAGCAATAGAAAAGCGAAGAATTAATGTATTGTATTTAAATTCATTACTAATCCCACTCAGATTGACTAGATGAGTCAGAACTCAGTGAATCTCTCTTCACAGGGCATCTTCCCATAAAATATTTTTATGTTTTGTCAAAGCTCTTTTTTGTTCAATTTTTTTGCTGGAACTAACATTGAATTCTTTATTTATTTGTTCTATTTTTGCTAGTGACTGTCATTTGGGTTTGGTGGTTATGATTAATAATTAATATTTCTAGATAGGAAGTTGTAAAACATTGTAGCAGCAGTTGTGTTCCTCATGATTGTGCACATTCATAGAATTTGCATTAGGATTGTGATGAACATATATATATAGGATTTGTAGCAGCAGTTAATTTCTAATTGTCAATGTTCTTAATATTAATTCAATGACTTTCTGCATTGCCCTGTTTGAGCATATAATATAGTGTTTTGTTTACTGCATGGCAATCTCTTCATCGGCCAAACTAGCCAATCTAAGATCACAGAACACCTCTTCGCCCACCAACGCACTCACTTGTCCAGAAATTTTGGTTGGATTCTATCTGACCCTTTTGGTTTTTTGTCTCTCTTTTGCAGCTAAAGTCCAGTAACTTCACGTGTACGAGTTCAACAAGCATGATCGTGGAAGCCCTGCCTACCTACAATTTACTATTAATAAATGGTATTAATAGTAAGACTGTTTTTATTTTTTTGAGTGGAGGTTTATGTATGGGTTTAGGACAGGAAAGAGCCATTGTCTTTGGCTGCCAAAGACACGTCTGTCTCTTTGCTATTTAGATATTTTGGCATTGGCACTAGATTTTGGTCCTGTTTGGTCGATTTATGAGCCAGTGATGCTATATAGTATAGACTTCTTTGTCAATATGTCTAGGGAACAAAAAAGAAAGAAAGAAAGAAAGTAAACAATAGTACTTAGTCAATGTGGTTCATCATTTGCTTGGGAGAAGAAGTGTCAATATCATTTGTAATGTAATATGTATAAATATCAAATAATATAATATGTAGTGATTGCATTTTTATTTTTTTGCATGCATTTACATGATTGATATTAAATTTATTTTTTTCAGATGCATTTAGTTAAAAATAATAATTAGTTTTATATATAAAAGAATATCCTTTTCAACCATTTTTTTCTTGAAAAATTTGTAATAGAATATAGGCTTTAAGGTAAAAAAAACTGCTTTTAAAAGAAATTTAATAATGTAGGTAAATATAGGTTTTTGTAATAAAAAAAAAAAAAAACCGGGCTCAACCCGGAAACCGGAATCCGGGTTTTTCAAAACCCGGATACATCCGGGTTTCGGACCGGATCTGATCTGGCTTAACCCGGGCCGGGTTCCGGCCCGGATTTAACACCCGGGTTCCGGTCCGGATATATCCGGATTCCCGGGTCGGAACCCGGATGAACAGCCCTAATTTGGAGAATGCAATTGTAATACACGTGGTACTAGTTCACACTTTCTTCCTTTTGGGTCAACGAATAACTGAGGAAACTGAAGATCTTGTTGAGAACATGCCAGGCATTATATCTTTTCCAGCAACGATTCTTCAGCTTTGGGATGATCTTGGAAGTGCCATGGTACATTTTTTTACTACATGAATTTCACTATTTTGAATACTCACATTTTGTTTTAAAATTTAAGTTGACATATCATCCGCATCATATAGGAAATCCTTGATCCTTTTTAATAAGATATATATATTGTGTCATGTTAACCTATTTCTTAATATTTATTAATGTATCAAAATGGATTGACACGACACGACCCGTTATGTTAACGAATCGTGTTAGGATTTGAGATTTTGACATGATAAGTTTAATGGATCGGGTTATGATTGACCTAAATAATATAATATACATGTTTTAATACGACATGAGCACGATCTGTCAACATAATTTGACACCCAATTTAAACTACATCAATTTATGGCTAGAGTGTTTGTAAGTGAACTTAAAAACATTACAATGAGATTGTTACTCATTATTTCTTATCAGGGTCTCTTCCTTCACTTTAGAGACAACATTTAATAGTAGTAATCTAATATCCAATTTCCTTTTTGGATATGGATCTTTGTAGACCTATAATTTATAAGCTTTGCATGTATCGTTTAAAATAAAATATGAACTTTTGTTTTTAAGTATAATTGCTCAGATTTTTTCCAATTAAGAAAATTTTCGTACTTTCTAAATGTAGTAAACACTGAGATGATAAAATCCGAATTATTTAAAATTAGTGGCTGAGATAGATACCTCTAGGCCTGTTCAACCGGGTTCCAACCCGGGAACCCTGGGTACACCAGGGCCGGGAACCGGGTCTCAAACCCGGACCGAAACCTAGCCCGGGTTAATTCGAATCAGACCCGGTTCAGAACCCGGATATATCCGGGTTTTGAAAAAATCGGATTCCTGATTCTGGGTTGAACCCGGTTTCTACAAACTTCAACTTCTCTCTCTCTCTCTCTCTCTCTCTCTCTCTCTCTCTCTCTCTCTCTCTCTCTCTCACTGCATCTTCAGTACCCAACCGACTTTTTCTTTCAATCCCAAGTTCCCCCCGGGCCCCCCCGCTCTCTTATCTCTCTCTCTCTCTCTCTCTCTCTCTCTCTCTCTCGCACAGAAATTCCTTCTCTTCTCAAATCTCAAAGCAAAAGTGCAAACACGAATATGGTTGTCACCCTTTTGTTCCCTTTATGTAAAATTCCAGTCTCCACCCTCTGCGCACAAGAGTGAGACCCACGGGGCGTGCCAACAATGTCCAGTATTTTCAGGGACATGGCTTTGGGATCCTCCAAAAGACATAGCCAGTATCAGTGCCCCATGCCGCAGCAGCAGCCCGTATACCCAGTCGAAGGCCTGCCCTCCCCATTTGACGACCTGGGCTCGAATCTTTCTGACTCCGAGCTACGAGAAACTGCTTATGAGATCCTCGTCGCCGCGTGTCGGAGCACCGGTACGCGGCCGTTGACCTACATCCCGCAGTCGGAGAAAACCGAACGGGCTCCTGCGATCTCGCAATCGGCTTCGCTGCAGAGGTTGCTGACTTTGTCCGCGGCCAGCCGGGTGAAGAAGGCTCTAGGGCTGAAAACGTCGTCGACTTCAAAGAGGAGGAAACACGGGTACCGGGTTTTAAACCCGGGTTCCGAGTTTAAAAATCGGTACTCAGCCCGGGTACACCTAGGTTTAGACATTCAGGTTTTGGCCCGGATTTTGATCCGGGCCGAAAACCATAATTGGAAATCCGGTTATCCGGGTTCCGGTCCAGACCAGGTAAAATCCGGTCCGGATGAACAGTCTTAAATACCTTTCTTACACACACATAAAGGATAAACTTTTTTATTAAAAAGAAGTTAGAAGTTTTTTTTTTTTAATAATTTAATAAAGCACTTTGGGGAATCCTTACGTACTTGTACTTATGGGAGCTTCAAATACATTTTGAATTTTTTTTTAAAAAAAAAATAGTGTCATCAATTTCTGTGTTTTAATTGCATGTTCTAGGTCCAGTTCGAGTCTTCTTTTCTTTTAAGAAAAATCCAAGATTTTGGTGATGTCCTTTTTGAGTAATGCTACTTCTCCCCATGATTGGTCTCGACATGGGTCTTGATTTTTTTTTTTTTTAAATTTAGCAATTAAAGAAGTATTTTTTAATAATATTTTAATTTTTTGAAAAAAAAAATTAAGAATATATTGTATCAAAAAAAGCATTTAACCTACTCAGGATAATTTGTCGGGCCATACCTCGGTGAGTGTAGCATGACTCTTTTTGTTTGTTCTACTACAGAAAATAAATAAATAAATAAAAAATAAAAAATCTTGTACAAATATATGGGTCCGAAATATATTTTAAATAAAAAATTACACTTTATTCTCACAAATATTGGTCGAAGAATATGGGACAGATTACAATTTATATCTCAAGCAATGGAGTAATTAAGTGACAACCATCCCATATTTTCTATTTTATTAAGCGCATGAATTGGTTGAATATCCATTTTCCATTATTCACCAATACTATTATCTATCACCAATTGTTGTAGAAGATTTATACCATGTATATTTTATTTTATTTTCAAAATATATCAAGGCATTTATATGTTGAAAAATTCTAAACATAAGCCTATACACCACATACCATCCATTTTTTAAAATTTTTTTATTTTTTTATTTTATCAAATTTTGTTATATGAATAATGAATAGAAAAATTAAATTAGTTTAAAAAAAATCTAATTTTTTTTTTTTAAATTTTAAAAAATAAAAAATATGAGGTGTGTGGTGTATAGGGCTTATGAGTAGCAATGCTCTTATATGTTTAGGGCCTTGCTCTTTAGGTGCCTATGACAACTGCCTTAATGTCCTATACACCCTTGGAGTCGGCTCCCCTCTACTGATATCTTACCATAAAGATGACTCATAATATATAACGAGATATAACTCTTAACATATATATAGATCTCAATAAATGGTGTGTATAGTGTTTTATTGATTGTTGAGAAATAATATTTATAGTTTAAGAGAGTGCAAATCTTACATATTTTTTTAAAAAAAAATGTGTAAATATGAGTTCTACATAAAAATAAAACAAAAAAATAAATAATTAATTAATTAATTTTTTAATAATATATTCTACTTTTAAAAAAAAAATGTATACGAGACATACATACTTAAAAAACTGTATATGAGATTACATTTCAATTAAACGTGAGTCACATGCAGCCCAATTATTTGTGTTTTTACCATCTATTTGTCTCGTAGTGGGAGCGAGGGAACCAGGGAAGTGGTACTTGAAAAATCAAAGCGTAGATTGCAAATGCCAAATGCTCCTTCCACTTCGATTGCATGCTTGCTTTAGGCCACAAAGTTTGTGCACTTTTTCCTCATTGAGTGAGTCATGATTTGGGATAAGCCATGATTGTGCCCAAAGAACAGAGAGAGTATATGCATGATTTTTGTAGCGAATTGTATTGATCATGATGATCCTCCCACTTTTTTATGTTACACAATCATATATAGAGTGCGCCTTCTATATGTTCTTTTTGAAAAAAGTTAATAGACATGTGATTCACGTGAAAACGTTAATACTTAATGATGGACTCACTATTTTGTAAACTAATTTTACGATATTTACATAAATCATAATTATATATAACATTATTCTTAATTACATAGACAATATATAATAAAATAAAAATGAAGAAAAAAGGTGATTTATCACTTCTCCAGCATGGTAACAAATTGTTCTGCAGCTTTCAATTGTTGTTGCCATTATTTTTTCCCTACAAAGCTAGCTCTAGATTATTATTTTAATTAGTAATACTTGATACAGTCGTGGAGTATGCAAGGGCCACGCAATTCTTTTGAAAAAAAGTGGATTTCACTATTAAAAAGTTAGTTCTTTTTTCATATGAGTCTCATATTTACTCACTTTTTTTAAAGAAATTGTGTGACGTTTGCGCATTTCATGACTGCAAATACCATTTCTCTATTTTGAATATTTCCTTTTAAGTCAACAATAGCAAAAACATAATATAGCACATGGTTTCATGAGATCCATCATATCTGCTTTATAATAAAACTAATTTTATAATTTAACAAAATATATCAAGTCAAATCAGTTTGTTTGATTACTTTTTGTAATCATTTTATGTCTAGAATATTTCTTTTTAATTTTAATGAATAGACACATGTCAACATTTTTAATAAAACTTTTAAAATGTGCTTATGATATGTTTAATGGACGTTTATGATATTTATAAATGAATCCAATGAAACTTTCCCTAATCTAATTTGGAAGAAAACTTGTTTTCCAAAATTATTACCCTTTTTTATTTTTAAATTTGTTGATGGTCTCTCCATTTGCTACTATTGCTCTGCATATCAACTAAGGCACAGCGCTATGAAAGGAGAGGCAGCTAAAGAAGCCGCCAACAAGTTAAAAGTCTCCTAAGATAATAGGTGCCTATGTCTATTTTACAAATGTCAATGAAAAAACTTTATTGATTGATATGTACAAGAAAGCTGTGCATGATTTTAGTCTGTATATAATATGACGATTTTTGTTTTACAATATTATTGTACTGTTTTAACAGATCGAAGTGGTATTCATCATTTTTTTTTTCCGATCATCATCCCATCATCTTCGCGTCATATGATTATTATCTATCACTAATATCTCATAAAGGATAGTGAGAGAATGATGATTAAGAAATCGATGGTAAATAAAATCTTTCTTATTTTAGTCTTTTGGATGCATTCGTGTCCTATTTGGTTGCAAGATTTAGTTAAAATCAATTCAGTTTAGTTTAATTTTAAGTTGAGTATAATATTTAAATACTTAATTCTTAAATTACTAAACTCATCTTAACTTAAAACTCCTTATACGTAAGATTCATAATATTTTTTAATTTTTTATAAATTGTACGAAACTCATATTATCATTCAAACACAATTAAATTTATTTTAGATGGATCTCACATAACTCACTTCACCTACTCAACTCACTACTTTTGATAATAAACTTAGTTCAACTGAACTTAACTAAACATCAAAACGTAGATTGTTTTATTCTAAAGGGAAACCAATTTTATATCAACATTAAATTATTTCGAGTTTGGTGATCTCAAGTCTTGGGATATAGAGATGTCCATCCAAGTATGAAATGTGTACAATTTCCGATAGCATAGTTTCTAATAGCTGTAATTAGTATCACCCCTTAATAAATTTTTAGCCAATTAATTAATTAATTAAATTTGGGCATAAAATGGGCTAGCCAGCTTTGTGTTTCAATGCAATCACATGCGGGTTTAAGATTCACTTGTTTTAAAAAAAATTCCAAGATACCACCAACGATCATTCATGTGTATGCGCAGAAAACATCGTATGATTTTGTATCCAAATTTTATTACATGCAAACGGATTTACATACGAATTTATGTATCAATATTGATGTTTTCATATTCAAAATTTAAATTGATACTATTTTCAATAAAATTTACTTTTAACTAATCAGATTAGATGAATGCATATATTAATATACATAATCACTTACAACTAAATTTTTTCTTTGTGTCTCGTTCATAAAACCCAAGACGCACCAACCTTTCAAATCACCAAAGGAGAAAAAGCCATTCCTTTGTTATAGAAGGTTCTTTAGGCTGCATGCATGTCCATGAAGTTATGGTGATCTGTAAAAAAGGTTAAATTTCTCGTCTTTTCTATTTTTCTTCCATTTGCGATTGAATATAAGTTATGAGTTTTATTTAGTTAAATTGATAAAATAAATTCGAAATATCAATTCCCCAATTGTGATTAAATACAATATATACCTCGAAGCGTTTTCACCTACGTTGTACCAATAATCATGGTAGGTATGATTTTAAGTTTTGCTGACATTTTGTAAAAAATAATATTAAAAAATAATTTTTTTACTATAGAGTCTATTTTTTTTTTACAAAAAGACTATACAAAACTTGTATATTTAAACCCATACAAGTAATTACTCCAAATGATATATTTTATATTTGTGTTTCTAAATATAGCATGCATATACAATAAAGACAAGAGATGCAGAACACGAGTAAGGTATACTTTGAATAGTGAGATAAGATGAGATAATTGTAAATGAAAGTTGAATAAAATATTATTAGATTATTATTTTTTAATTATTACTGTTTTGAGATTTAAAAAAGTTGAATAATTTATTATATTTTGTATAAGAATTTGAAAAAATTGTAATGACAAAATGAGATAAAATACTTTCACTATCCAAACGGACTAAATGTATTACCTTTAAGAAAATGATAGGGATACAACCCTTTTATTACTCATTTACTATTTTTTTTGTATTTATTTTTAAAAATTTTCTTTTTATTTAATGATTAAGGAAGTGATTATTGATAAAATTATATATTTTTTAATGAATAAAGATGTTAAAAAAATACTTAAAAGAGAATGATAAATAAATAAAAAAAATTTCGAATCTTTTATAAATAATAAATGAGTAGCGATAGGGTTAAGATACTAACCCATGAAAATTATATTATATATAACTCATCCCTCTGAAAATGTCAACTAAATAGGACAGTTAAAAAGAGAAATGATTTGTACAATCAAAAGTTTAAACATCAAATAGATAAGTGTAGCGTAAATCTTTATAAAAAAGTTTATCCCTACTTTAAAAAATGTAAAAACATTTATTCTTTATTAGTAGGATCTGGCCACTTTTTTGTAAAGGAGTTATAAGAGATTTGTTTATTTGAGACTTGTATTTAGTATTATTCAATTAGAATAATATATGTCTTATCATATGATTAATTGAAAAAAAATTCTATTTAAAGGCTTTTCCACTACATAGCATCTATGTAGAATAAATTGATTTGAAATATAAATTTTAAATTGAGATGGAATATTAATTACTTTCTAAAAAATTATTTAGAATAATATCAGTTATTTTCTTTTAAATTATATATTTATGCACATTCTTATCTTGTTAGTAAATATTTGATTTTAAGCTGGATTTAAATAGTTACAAAATTTAAAATTATGAAAAAATTTTCAAATATTAAAATTTTTGAAAAAATAAAATTTAAATTATTTTATAAGAAATTAGTACATAAATAGATAGAATTCATAAAATTAGATTAAAGAAAAAACATGATTAGTGTGCGAACATATATGCACTAAAAAGAAAGGTAATGTCGAATCAAATTATGGCTTCTTTTAGAGCTTCTCTCTCTCTAAACTTTCCAACCCCGTTCTCTCTCAAAACTCCCCAACCCCCTGAGCGATCGACGGGGGTGGGAGCTTCGGCTCTCCCCCCCCCCCCCCCCTCTTTTCTTTTTTCTGTGTTTCCATTTTTTTTCGTGTGTTTTTGTGTTCTCAGGCAAATAAAGGGCATATCCGATGGGGTCGGATCCAGTCGCCGTTCTACAACAAGCGCTCCACCAGGACGTTGGCCAGCCGCCGATCTTCAGGACCACCGAACGCGGTGCCAAACGGAGGGGCGCGCAGCCCAAACACGCGGGACGGTGTCTCGGCCCGCTTCAGCGCGTGGATATCACGAGCCACCGTGGAGCCACCTGCCGGTTCAAACATGGCTTTTCTGGGTCCTTCGACTCCTGGTGTTCATCGACTGCCCGTCAAACCTCCACTTAGTGTGGTTTGCTCTGCCCGTGGTGTTTTTTGATCGTCTGTTTTCCGTTTTGTTTGTGGTCTCGTTCTGTTATCCTTGTTTTAAACCGAGCGGAGTGTTGAGTTTTTGATTGGACACAACCGGGGGTTTGTGCGAGTGGGGTATGGCGGACAATGCTACGGCTGGTGGACGTACGGTCGACCTCTGCGGTGGAGGTTTTGTGGTCTGTACGCGAGCTGGGTGCTCGTGCTGTTCTTGGACTCCGGATGCCGTCGCCTGGGGTGGTGTTTCCGTCAAGCTCTTGCTGGTGCTTGGTTTGCTGTCTGTTTGTGGGTTGTGTAGTTCGTTGTTGTTTTTATTGTGGTTTGTTGGTTTTTTGGTTTTGTGTCGTTTTTGCTTTGGTCTGTCTGTTAGTGGATGTTTTCTCCCGTAATCCACCTTCCTAGAGGTTGGAGGGGTCATCCTAGCTCTGGTATTTGTGAGCATTTTAGAAGTTTAGACGATGTCTGCCATGTGCGGGGAAGCTCCTGAGCATATGCATTGGTTGACTTATATAGTCTAGTTCTCTGTACTAATAAGTCGCAGTTGTAACTTCGTTATTGAATGAATGAATGCATGAAGCATATTTCCATAAAAAAAAAAAAAATTATGGCTTCTTTTGCCAGCGTTTGAAAAGTTGGAAACAATTTATATGCGTGAAAGGCTTTCCACTGTAAATCAATCTTTTTCTTTTGTTTTTTTGTAATCAGTCTTTTGTTGCTTCTTGAGGAAAGCAAGATTAATCGAAAAAGTAATTACCTTTAGCGAGGTTAGTAGGATATTCCTTAAGAAAAAATCTAGTTGCAAGCATAATTATGCACTAATATGTGCACCAATCAATTGTGATTAGACAAAAAGTAGATTTTATTAAAAACAGTACTAATTTAAAATTTAAGTATGAATGAATCAATATTGATACGCAGATTAGTACGCGACTTTACTTGTATGTAGCAAAACTCATTTCTTAATCCGTTTCAATAATACAACTATGATGATCTGGTTGTTGAACGGTCTTCAATCACAGGGTTTGCATAATGCCCCACGGATATCAACATCCATTCATCACATGTTTATTATCAAAGTGATATTAATTCATTAGGGCCATATAACAACAAAAGCTACAAATTATTGGAGTACCAATCCTTTCTTTCTTCTTCCTTTTCTTCTTTTTCTTCTTTTTTTTTTTTTTTAAATATATATAAAGAAATAAAAAGAAATATGGCTATTATGTAAAATTAGCATTATAACGTCGTGTTTCGTATGCCTCTGAGCCGGGCTACTCAGTGGTCCAGGCCTTTGCTCGATCGGTGTCCTGTAATGGGGAAAGGGGTGGCCCTCGGTAGCCCAAGAAGCCTCCGAAGCCTAAATCAATTTTTTTTCTCTCAGAAATGCTCCAAAGGAAGATATAGAAGTCTAATAACAATTTGCTCTTAAGGATCGATCCCCTTACCTCGTAATTCTAGGCCTCTTTTTAAACTCGGCTCCTCAAGTCAGGAGGCCATGCCTTGCATTCTGGGGAAGAGGGAGGCCTCACCGGAGACTCCACCACCATGATGTCTTTAATGCGGCGTGATCTTCTAGTGTCAGTCATTTAATACGGCGTGGTAGTCTGGTGTCTTCATTAGATGCAACATGGTCTTCTGGTTTTACTGCTCAATTTCGTCCCTTCTTCTTGGCATGTTTCTCTCCATTTCTTCTGACTGAGATTTCTCATGCTGTTCCTGCAACATCCCATCTCACCACGAGTGGTTGCTCTAACCTATACGGGTCAGGGGTCCACCCCAAGCCCATTTTTTTTTTTGAGGGGGGCGGGGGATCCCTCTCGGGCTTGGCCGGTGACAGCTTGACTCATGGGGCCTAGGGTAGGTGATGGGCTTGGGGTCATTCCCATGGGCTTTAGGCCCCTAAAGAAAATTTCTCCTAACAATTACCCAGCCAATTCTCATCGGACTAACCCAATTGGAATTTCTAGTCTCTTATTCACTACTGTCAGTAACCTTCCTCGCTGTGGGCAGGTTGGTCATTTCACATGTTTGATGCTGATTCTACCATTGTTATTCCTAGGATGTTAATGATGTGCTCATCGCTTCACATACCCTACAAGGTAGGTTGTCAAACGCTACCTCCCTTCGGTGACTGTGTGACCATACTGTGCCTTTAAATCTGACCCCCTTTCTCATCCACGGCGTGTGAGTATTTCCTGCTGCCCTTGTATCTTCGTTGTCCTCATCATGTTCTCTCCCCTTAATTTTATGCTTTCGTTGCGTACCTTAGTCTTCATCACCCTGATGGCTTCCCAGAAATCCCCAAGGCTGGCTCGTTCGAGCCTGGGTTTGCTGGTCGTTTCTGGCATTCTAAGGCTAGTTCGGCCTTTCTTCAGTCGTTGGCCTTGACCTGCTACATTCCAGACTTAGTGATCTTGGAGGTTAGGGTCGTGAATGCTGATGTCTCTATAGCGTGGGTCGCCCTCTTCCCCAACCCTTTCCTCACCCTGTCTGTGAAATTATGTCCCGCTTGGTGTTGGTGCTTGCCCAGCTTCATTCAAACGCTTGGTGAATTTTGATGTGCTGCTGTGCATTGTGGCGGCAGGCCTTGTCAAAGTTAGACCCAGAGGGTGCCGACCTCACTTATTGTGAGTTCCTTCTAACTCACCATGTAAAAAGGGGCACGAGAGAGATTTACAGTTTTAGGGAAATGGCGCTTGCGCTGGTGGTGTTAGAGTTGAGATATCATAAGGTCTCAAATTGGACTGGTAAATTCTTTTTCTTGGCATGTCAAGGGTGGGAATTCCAGGTTGGGCAGATTTCCTGATAAGAGCGTCCTAGGGTGCAGTGCTGAGTGATAAGGCAATGAGCCCCACTACTACACTAGCCGAGATAGCTACATCATGATTGTGCAGGATTGGGCAACCAGGCACCCACTCCTAGTCCATTTCGAGGTTCTCCTTAGGGTAGACAATTTGGCCACTTTCCTACTTCCACTGAGTCATGTTGCCCCCCCTACCCGGGGTGTTGCCATCGACTCTTTGCTATACTCTTCGAAGAAGTAGCTTGTAGATTCCTCTCCAGAAGATAAGGGGAAGAGAGTCCACTCAGAGCCAATGGGGGATATCCTGATGTCTCCAAAGGCCTTGGCTTCTCGGACTACAAGTGTAGCTCATCCCGACCGTGGAGAAACGGTTGGCCCTTTTTCTTCCGTGATGCCAGCCCAACGCCGGAGGTTGGGGAGTTGTCGGGCTTAAGTAAAACCTCTACGTCCCTTCCTCTTGTTGTCCCCATGAGGGATCCTAGCCACAGGGGCCCATGTTCTTCAGTAGAGGCCATGGGAATCTCACGAAAGGCGAACGCGGTGAGTATGCACTTTTGGGGTGCCCTTCTAGACATGGCACCCTTCCAAACTCGGGTTGTGGAGCCTCCTCTAGAGCTGAATGTAGAAATGTTCCCCTCCCGGTGGTTCACTGCCCAATCCCTGGTGGAAGCCTATGATCCTGAAAGAGTTTCGGGCCACCTTAGGGTGGATCTTAAGCCTGCTGATGAATGCGCCTCCAATTTTTGATGCGTTTCCACGGCATGTGAGGGTCCACCCATTGCCATTTAGACTAGGTTGGAGGCCGTTGAAGATGCTGACAAATCTGGAGAAGGGCGGCTGAGGGATGAGCATGGCTTTTCCACCCCGCTATGTCCTAGAAAAGGTACGCCAGTTGCACCTTCAGCCCATACCCCATAGAGCCCTGGCAAAGCGGTGGTGGGGGTTGTGAGTCTCCCAGAGAAGGACAATGGCAGACATGAGAACAAGGGTGGCCCATCCGCCGTAGCCCACCCTATCTTATCGGTGAACGAGGACACCTTTGCTTCCCCCGATTGTGGGCTTGACAAGGATGTGTTGGCCTATCCCTCAAGAGGAGAAGGGCATCCTTTGGGGATCATGAGTGAAGCTATTTCTCCCGAATGGGTGGGTGAGGCCTTGCAGGAGGACCATGCTATAGACCGCAAGTTGGAGCAGCTGCAGAAGCTCCTTACTGAGGTTTCTCTTTCTTTATCTTCCTTGCATCCTGCATTTCATCTCTACACTTTTTACTCTTTTTTTTTAATATGCTATCTTTTCTTTTTGACCTCGGAACCCTCGCAAAGAGTTAGAGTGTTGGCCAAGTGTTTGCTAGTGGCTGGAAGCCCGCCAAAGATGAGGTATGGAGCCTTTGGTTTGCGGTGAAGCAGGAGAGGGAGGAGCAGAGATAAAGGCAGAGCTGACCGTGGCTAGAGATTGGTCCCTGAAGGCTTAGGAGTCACTGAGTAAGCTCCAAGAGTCTCATGATCTTCTCTAGGCAGAGAATGAGGAGTTGAGGGTGCTCCGAGACTTCCACTCCCGCCAGATTAAGAAGCTGAAGGAGGATCACTCCACCCTATCAGCCATTGCAAAGGACTGTTTGGCATTGTTTCCTACTGTCAGGATCAGCAAAGAGGAAGTACTGGCTGACCTAGGGGCGGCCCAGAAGAGAACTGTCAGTCAAGATGTGGTCATCGGGGACTTGTGCAGCGACTTATTGCAGGTGCAAGAGGTGGCCACGCGGTCAAGTCAGCAATTGGATAAGACTCTCTACATCAGTGACAAAGCGTGGTCTCACGGGTACTTGGAGGGTCTGGAGAGGATGCGACTACATCATCCTCAATCCTCAGGATAGCTCAGAGGAGTTAGAGGTGCTTCTGTAGGCAGTGGATTTCAAGGACCTTGAGCTTGACGCTGCAACCCTCAACCACCCCGGCGAGTTAGGGCTGGAGATGATTCCAGATACTTTCCTCTCGAAAGATGACGATCCCGCCAGTCTCCCTCATAGGGGGAATGCTGTCACTGGCTTGAGGGGATGGAGTCCTGAAGATCACCTTGTTGGCCTAGGTCGTGAGCTAAACTCCACCGAGACAGGTTCTTCGAACCCTATAAAGGAGCCGAGAACCTCCCAATTTTGACCCCCTTTACTGCCATTGTTCGTGTCATTCTTCATTACTAGGAGATGCTCTGAAAAGAATGCTTGCCCCCAGCCCCACGGGTGGGCCGTTCGATGGGTTTCTATACCTTAGAACTCCTCGTGCAGTTCATGGTTCCTCATTACATCCATGGTTGCCTCCGCACCTCAAGAAAGTGGGGCTTCCCTCTTCAGCTAGATTATTGAAGGAGATTTCAGGCGTTCTAAGTCTACTTAGGCCCAGACACTTCCTCTTCAGCCTGAGGAAGAGTGGGAGAGGAGACCCATGCCACTTTATGGGGACCGCGATGGGTCTTACCTTCAACTCAAGCTCTTCACCGATCCCTGTTCTTCAGGGGAGTCCGTAGAGTTTGGGTTTATCAGATCCCCCATTCGAGTCAACTTCTGTCATGCTTCCCTTCGGTAGCTCTGGAATGGTGCCTCTCTGGAGTTGCTATTTGGACCCTCGGAATCGTTGTGTTTTTCTACCAATGGTATCGTACCCCGCTGAGCCCTACTTCCAATGGTGTTGTAACCCGTCTAGTCCGACTTGGACCTTTGAATTGTGTTTGATTTTGTATCTATTTCATGGTTTCTCACTATTACACTATAGCCCTTTCATTGTAATTGTTCTAGTAGTTGATGAAAAAAATACTCTTCTTTTTATGTTTTCCTATTCTGTCGTCTTTCTTTGCGATGCTTGCTTATATTGTGTATGCCTTTCACGAGCAACGATGCGCGGCCGCTTGTTGGTACTATGGCAAATTGATAATTTTTTTGATGGCACCCCGTCGAGTATGATTGACTCTTTACACTTAGAGATATAGGAGACCCCTTATAGTATAACTGGCCCGCGATCTTGTACGCAAAGCCCTCATTTTGCTTGAGCATGCCGCATAGTCAAAGCCGCAATAGAAATCCTTCTGATATGTAAAACCCGCAAGGCTTAGTCGATCTTGGCACTCTATGGAAGGGGTCGAGCGGTGTGTAAGCCAACTCGCCCAAATTCTTCACGTACATTCTACAAAATCAAAACCTAGACATGCATACTTTACTTGATAATTACCAACCTTCTTCATTGATTTACTGTAGTGAGACTCTGAGGTCTTTGCTGTCTCGTTCATCCCCTTAGGGAAGCATTACCTCAGGGGAGCATTCCTGCGTGAGGTGAATTTCTTCGGGGGAGGTTTGTCATTTCCTAAGGGGAGCATTCTCATGCCGGGGAGCTTTCACGCTAGAGGTGCACTTCCTCAGGGGAGGTTCGTTCATTCTTTTACGGAAGCATTCTTGCACAAGGTGTGCTTCCAAGGGGGAGGTTTGTCATTTTCTCAGGAGAGCATTCCCACGCAGGGAAGCTTTCTCGCGCGAGGTGTATTTCCTTAGGAAAGATTCATCATTCCTTCAAGGAAGCATTGCCAAGCCGAGGAGCTTTCTCGCACAAGGTGTATTCCATCGAAGGAGGTTCGTCATTCCCTCAGAAGAGCATTCCCAAACCAGGAAACTTTCCCGTGAGAGGTGCACTTCCTCGGATGAGGTTTGGTCATTTCCTTACGAGAGCATTCCCATGCAAGGTGTACTTCCTCAGGGGAGATTCATCATTTCCTCAGGGGAGCATTCCCATGCCAGGGAGCTTTCTCATGCCAGGCGTATTTCCTCGAGAGAGGTTCGTCATTCCCACTGGGGAGTATTCCCACAACAAGGAGCTTTCTCGCGTTAGGTATATTTCCTTGGGGGAGGTTTGTCATTCCCTTAGGAGGGCATTCCCACATCGGGGGGCTTACCTGCGCGAGGTGTATTTTATAAGGGGAGGTTCATCATTCTCTCAGGGGAGTATTCCCACGCCAGGGAGTTTTTCCATGCAAGGCACACTTCCTTAGGGAAGGTTCGTTCATTCCCTTAGGGTTGCATTCCTGCAAAAGGTGTGCTTCCTTAGGGGAGGTTCGTCATTCCCTTTGGGGAGCATTTTCACATCGGGAAGATTTCCCGCACGAGGTATATTTCCACGTTGGAGGTTTGTCATTCCCTCATGGGAGCATTCCTATGTTGGAGAGCTTACCCACGTGAGATGTATTTCCTCGGGAGAGGTTCGTCATTCCCTCAGGGGAGCATTCCCACGCTGGGGAATTTTCCCACACGAGGTGCACTTCGTCTGGGGAGATTCGCTTATTCCCTTATGAGAGCATTCCCTAGTGAGGTGTGCTTTCTTGGGAGAGGTTCGTCATTCCCTCATCCGGGGAGCTTTCCAGCATGAGGTGTATTTCCTCAGGGGAGTTTTGAATTGACTACATTTGGAGACTAGTTTCGCAAGCTTCCTGAAAGAGACTTAGGTTTTGTTTGGCCACTGAAAATTTTCAGATGAGAATTTTGAGTTTTAAGATTAAATATTATTATTTTAGGATTTGAAAAAGTAGGAAAAAAGTTAAATTATTTATTATATTTTGTATGGAAATTTAGGAAAGTTGTAATGATGAGATGATAATTTTATTTTTGAGATGAAAATTTTGTGTGGCCAAACAGTACCTTAGCATTCTCATTAACCAATAGGGAAAACCAGATTTACAGAAACAAAGAAGACACGTGGTATGCCTCGGCTGTTCTTTCTTCTTAGCATGTGCCCCTCCTCCCCCCTCCTAGTTAAGATGGCTCGCGTCCCGAAGGGAGCTCTTTGCGACTTCATAAGTGGCACATGCTTGTGCTAGGTGTCGCTCTTCTCGCAGTGGATTTTAGCTTTAGCATGTAGTACTCTCGTGCCGAGGTTTGCTCTCCTCGGATCTCCTTGATTTCCTGGACCGTTGCGAACTTAACCTTCAGGTGATACGTGGAGGTGATGGCCTTAAACTTGTTGAGCGTTGGACGGCCGATGATGGCATTATAGGAGGAGGGAGATTTTAGTACCAGAAAGTCAACCATGACCAAGGCGATGCAGGGTGGGTTGCCCACTAAGACTGACAGGGTGATTGTCCCTGTCGGTTGGACTGTTTCCCAAGAGAAACCTTTGAGCGGCATTAGGGCCGGCTAGAGTTGAGTCTCGTTTATCCCCATAAGAGTGAACACCTCCCAGAACAAGATGTCCATGGAATTGCCGTTGCCAATGAGGATCCTTCAGGTTGTGAAGTTGGCGATCTGCATGGTGACTACCGGTGCGCCATCATGCGAATAAAGCACTCGTTCCTCATCGACTTCTTCAAAGGAGATCACAGGAGTGGGGGAAAGTACTTCTTGGGGGGTGGTAGGAGGCTGCGTAGACTTCACGGTCCTGGGCTTCTCTAGCATGGACTTTCCTCTAGGACGAGGTTGCCCTTCCATTGACGAACCCTACTGTGATGGTGCGAATCTTCCTTGCTGGCATCTGTTGAGGGGGAGGGAGTGGCAGTTCACGCTCGCCGTCCCTTCACCTCGAGCTCTCCTAGCTCCTCTGCTAATACTCTCTGGTAAGGCTTTTTTACCGGGAGCATCCGCTCCACAGCCGCTCTCGCCGTTGAAGCGAGAGATACTGCTGTGGAGCGTAGCCTTTTCGAGGTGACCGAAACTATTTAGTATTATGAGAATTCATTCGGTGGTGGGTGCAGTAAATTTGTTCTCCGAGGTTGGCCACTTCTCCTCTTTTGTGACGGTGAACATCCGACTGTGCTTGTGCGGTACGCCTCTTGTGGTGGGCTCTTCACTCCCTGATTCTTGCTCTTTACGCTCCATCTTCTCCTGTGTGTGACCTTTGGTCAAGGCCTTTCCCTTCTTTTGCCCCCCCTCTATCTCCCATCGTTTGGGCTCAGTCAGGGCATGAAGGGTATCCTCGGCATTGATGAAGTTATCCGCTTGATCCATGAATTCTCGAAGAGTCGCGGGGTTCTTCTTTGCCAACTCTGCCATGAATGCTGATCGGGGCCAGACTCTTTTGAGTTGTTTGCCAACATAATTTTCTCGTCCTAGTCCTCTGTGGTCATTCGCTCCTAATTAAACCTGGCTAGATAAGCTTTCAAGTTCTCATCTTCTCTTTGCTTGATGGTGAGGAGGAAAGCAGCTGGGCATCTCATTCCAGCCACTTTCCTCCTCTGGCTGGCCATGAAATGGGTGAGGAATAGGCACGTCGATTCATCAAAGTTCTCAATGGAACCATGCGCTAAGGAACCAAACTAGGTTCTTGCAGGTCCCCTCAGCGGGAAGGCTCTGCATGCCATTTCTCCGGGAAGCCTATGCAACGTTCTCAAAGTGCTCAGCCAGGTCTAGGGTCCCATCGTACATTTCTATAGGTGGGACCCAGAACTTCAATGGTAATAAGGGTGCCATCACCTTTGTGCTGTACGGCAAGCTAGTGCTGACTAGCTGATCTACTATGGACGAGCTCCCTATTTATCTCATTACCTCATAATATTTGTTTTGGAGGTTATGCAGCTCATCTTGCATGCACTTTTTTTCTTCTAGGGCATTGTCACCCTTCTCTTCCCTTTTGGATTCCTTGTGCTTGCTGGCACTGGGGCCTTCCTGACTCATCGAGTCGCGGAAGTAGTCCTTTTAATGAGCTACTCCATAATAGCCACCCTCGCTTCCATATCGTTCGTCATCTCTTCGTCTTAATCCCGCATCGACTGAGAACAGGTCCTCGCAGGCATAAGAAGGACACGCTCTACTTAAATTTGTCGAATTTCATAGACAGCACCAATTGTTAACTTTGTGTTTCGTACGCCTTTGGGCCGGGATACTCCGCAGTTTGAGCCTTCGCTCGATCTGTGTCCTGCTCTTGGTAACTCGAGAAGTCTCTGATGCCTAAGTCAATCTTTTTCTCTCATAAATGTTCCAAAAGAAGATATAGAAGTCTAATAAAAATTTGCTCTTAAGAATCGATCCGCTTACCTCGTAATTCTGGGCCTCTCTTTATACTCAACTCCTCAAGTCAGGAGGCCATGCCATATTGTCTTTAATGTGGCATGGTCTTCTGGTGTCAATTATTTAATGTGGTGTCGTTTTCTGGTGTGTTCATTAAACACGACGTAGTCTCCTAGTGTTATTGTTCAGTTCCGTCCATTCTTCTTGGCATGTTTCTCTCCCTTTCCTCCGACTGAGATTTTCCACTCTGTTCTTGCAACGTCCAATTACACCACGGGTACTTGCCTCCGACCCATACGGGTCATGGGTCCACCCTGAGGTTCTTAGGCAGATCCCTCCCGGGCTTGGGGTGGGACAACTTGACTCATGAGGCCCAATGGGCTTGGGGCCGTTCGCATGGGCTTTAGGCCCCAAACGAAAACTCCCCCTAACAAGCACCATATTTAAATTATGGATTAGCACAAATTAATGTTCATTAAACACCAAATTACCAAACCTCTTTAATCATTTATTTTTGTGTTTCATGAAAACAAACACATTTTTTGGAAAACTGTTTTAGTTATTAATGTATCAAAAATTTTATGTGTAGTTATTTTTGCATATTTTTTGGACACTTCATTAATGTGATTGGTTGCTTCATTTTTTTAATATATTTCGGTTACGAGAGAGTGGAAGTGCGAGGAGAGGAATCATCTTTTTCTTGAGGTGAAGGTGGTGGGATAGGAGGAATAATCTTTCTCATACAAACCAAGTTACTACTAGCTAAGAGAAAAGGTCAAGTACTCGACCCGCTTATTTATGTTCTTCTGATTATTTTAATTAATTATTAAAAAAATGCATGCAACGTGTGTGTTTATGAAGTAAGGAGTGATCTCGATTTATCTACTGACAAAGGATTATTGTTGTCCTTAAAATTTAAGATAAAAAAGTAGCATTTCTCTAATTGTTGAAATATGAGAAAATATTGAAAGAAAAAACAATTAGCATTTCCTACCCTCCAACAATTAGATCTAATTTATGAAATAGTTATTTGTAAAATATAATATATATTTTATAAAAAAATATTGATTTCACTTAATAATTTAAGGCATAGTGGAGAAGATAAAAACATTAGTTCAAAATAGCATACAATCCAATACATTTTTGTAGCATCGATAATTTTAGCAAAGCTGACTGCGATAAATTTAAAAAAAGTCCAACAAAAACATTAGCTCAAAATATGTGTCGTTTGATGTTTGTACTATGATTTATCATTTTGTGTCATCTTGTACAGGATCAATATGTGTAGTTAATTAACTTCCCCAGAAGATGTGGTAGAGGTGGGGAGTTAATTAATAACTTCCCACCCATGTGGACATAACATGAGTCATGGGACTTACCCATTACCAACATCTCCCACTTGTCCATTATGGGTGTTATGTCCGTTAACAATCTCCTCTTATTCTCTCAATCAATTATCCCTTATATAGAAGATGAAGCGTGCGACCTGATGAGAAGACAAAGAGTAGGATTACTATATTAAGTCACCATCATACTAACATAGTACATCACTTATTACATCTCATTTATTCCCCAGATTATTTGATATCATTAGATCAAGTGTCCTTAATCCCTCACGAGCTTATAACTCAAAGCAATTCTTGACCTCATATTATATAATATGCTCAGGATTAAATCGAGGGAAAACGACTAAATCGAGGGAAAACGACATAATCACCTGGGCTATGGACATAAAATAACAAGTAAGAATCCAAACAATCTTCCTGTCCTAGACACTTATTTCAATTCAATTAGACTTGACTACTTTCCTAAACATGTTCCGTGAGACCATATCATTCGTGGTTCTAAGAAAACATGTTAAAGTAGCAATATCAAGTTTTCATTTCATGGCATAGTTCCATGTTTAAGCGCATATGAATAGATCATTTATTGATCCATTAGGGCTCACATAATGATAGAGTAGGGATCCATCCAATCACTCCCTCATATGGTCATCTACAACACATATAGTATGAAATGTATGTTACGATGAGACTCCCACTTAATTGGGCTTGTCACATTCAAACGTTGTAGGAATTTTTGTCTAGTCACCACAAAGGCACTCTAACTTGAGTTTCTTAACATAGTTACTCATCTAGCATCTGCCTAAGATCTCATATTCCGCTTTAATCAGGCTTTATGAAGTTGTGCAAATACCTCATATACGAATCTTGTAAGTTTCATCTTAGCCAAGCTAAGGCGACATTTTTTAAATTTATCTTAAATGCTCCAAAAATATTGAGATATTTACTAGCTCGTTTTCCAATGCCAAAGTAATCCATTTGTCTCATTTTGCTCGCAATTTAAACGCCAAGGTGATCATTCATGTGAGTAGACTGATCTCTGCCTGGGGAAATCTTTTTTACGTGTGCCTTTCACTTAGTATCAATTAATTAATAATTTGAGATAAACACAATAATCTCACTGCAATGGATACTAACAGTGTTAAAATATACACGAACGATAAGGTATCCTCAATACAACATATATCAAATTTGATGAAGTCCCAAACTCCTAACATGAGTTTGGAAAACATTTCTACTAGTAGTCTTAATAAGAGGATCAGCTACCATCTTGCTAGTGGAGACATGTTGTAGGATCACCTCACCTCGGGCAACAAAATCTCGAATATAGTGAAACCGAATATCTACACGTTTGGTTCTACCATGGTATTTAGGATCTTTGGCATATGCCAAAACCACCGTACTATCACTATATATCTTAATAGCTTCATCTGCAAGAGCTGTAATCTCCAAGCACTAGAAAAATCTCCTTAACCAAACTGCTTCTTGTACACCTGTAGAACAAGTAATGTACTCTGACTCCATCGTGGACAAAGCAATGTATAATTGTTTCTTACTACACCAAGAAATAGCTCCTCCACTAAGCATAAATGCATAACCTATTGTGGATTTTTGTTCATCTTTGTCACTAGCCCAATCAACATTGCTATAACCCTTCAGTCTCATGTCTCCACCTTGGTAGCAAGGAACAAGGTCTGTTGTCCTACGAAGGTATCAAAAAATCATCTTAATTGTTTGCTAATGAGTAGGTCCTAGGTTACTCTAATAATGACTTACCAATTCAGCCACAAAGCAAACGTCAAGTTGTGTACACAATGTAGCATACATCAGACTTCTAATTACACTTGCATAAGGAGCTCTGGTCATTTCTTTATTGTGACACCCCCAAATCCCCACGCCCAAACACGGGGAAATTGAGACGTCCGGATGGTGACAACCCGGGTCACCATCCCATCGACGGGTGCCGAGTGTGTGTAAGGCAGCGGATGTGTACAGAGAAACACGCAGCGGATAAAGAAAGTCATAACTAAGTACCAGAATTTTTCTTAACGTAATACAAGCTGTTTAAAACATACATAAATAAAATATTACAAACACAAATACAGTTTTAAACAAATATAAAAGATAGCATCAGCAACCCGGCGGAGCCGCACCCTCGGGCTCAGCCTCCTCCTCTTCGTCCTCTAATTCTGCACCAAAAGCTACGGAACCACGAATGGTACCGCAGGTAAGTAAAACCCAAACACTACCAGATAAAAACACATAAAACTCAAACAAGATGCATGAACCATGCCCAATGCACAAAGCCCATAAAACACAAGTTTTCCACACACGCCAAAAACCCATTTGGCCCAAAAGCATATCCTTTCTGAAAAACACGCCAAAAGTCACATTTGGCCGCCAAAAGTCCATTTGGCCCAATATCTCGCCGGAAGTCCATCCGGCCCAATATCTCGCCAGAAGTCCATCTGGCCCACGCCAAAAGTCTCATTTGGCCTCATAAACCATTATCCAATTTTAACCGTATGCACCATGACCTCCCCTAGGGGTCATCCGCACACCCTGGCTCCAGTGCCACACCGCAGAGTACCACTACGCATGTGACACCTAACGAGCGATGCCCAGTTCCGCGCCCCGCGCGTTCGTAGCCAAGCATCCTCTAGCCCTCGCCAGCGAAGGGCCACGGAGTCGGTGAGTAGGGCGATGCCCGGTTCCGCGCCCGGCGCGTTCGTAGCCAAGCATCCCCTAGCCCCGCTCCCGTCATCGCTCTCGACAACTCAGGGGACATCACTCAGTTTATTCCGCTCCCGAGTGACCAGAGGAGCTCCACCGAGATAATAACTCATCCCGGCTTGGGCTCGTGATACACACGCACCCGCAATACACTTACGCCAATACACAGGCTTTTCACATAAATCCACAAACACGCGTGCATGCACTATGTAATGCCATAACAATGCATAATAAAATAATCCAACAACATAAAACAAATAAACAGGCAACTCCGTCCTCCATCCATCCGACCCCCGAAACTCCTCGGACTCAGTCCGGAATCAACAACCAACAACAATAAATAAATTGAATGAGCGATATATATTTAAATCTGAAAATAGGGTTTGGAAAATACTTACAGCGCTATACGGCAATTTTAGAAAACAAGCGGCGTTGCAAGCGGCGGAAAAACAGCAACGTCACAGTGAAAATTCACTGTGGCCGTGGGTTTGAAAAACCTTGAAAAACCCACTTTTGAACAGGGACAAACTAGGACACGAGATTGATAGGGAATGGTCTAGGGATGGTTGTGAAGCTATTGGAAGTGACGAACGGCCGTGGGTGGCGGCGGAATGGCCGGATTACCCAAAACGGAAACTAAGCTCGTAGGAGCTGTTCCGGTGGTCGTTGGAGGCCGGAAATGGGTGGGTTAGGACGGCAAGGAGTCGGTGATGAAGTGGTGAAGAAATGGTGGCCGGAGGTGGAGCGACGGCGGCGGATCAGAGCAAAATCCGTGCGCCTTTCTTGGAGCTTTTCCGGCCAAACGGCCGGCCGGTTGGGGGTGGGTTTTGGAGGGGTGGTGCACCGGAGGGAGAGGAAGAGAATGGGACCGGTGGGAGGCCGAACGGTGGCCGGACGGCGGCGGTAGGGGCTGGGGAAGGTGACGCCGGCGTGAGGGAGAGGGAGGAGAGAGAGAGCACGGGGGGGGGTTCGGTCGAGCGGGAGAGGAAAGAAAGAAAAAAAGAAAAAAAGAAAAAGAAGGAAAAAAAGGAAAAGAAGGGAAAAGAAAAAGGAAAAAGAGAAAAAAGGAAAAGATGTGAAAAGAGATGAGCTCCAATCCTCACTCCGGGAAAACGAAACAAACCGCCAAAAAGATTAAAACCACAAAACAACTTAAAGAAATAAAACACAACCTCAAATAAAATAAATTAAATTAAAACCCAATTTTTAAAACGCAATTAAATTAAAATAAAATAACTGATATATTAATTAAAATAAAAACAACCCTTCAGTGAAAATACACGTAAAAGCGGGTCATCACATTTATTTTCCTCAATATTCTTAGGGCA
Organism: Carya illinoinensis; assembly: GCF_018687715.1. Taxonomy (NCBI): domain Eukaryota; kingdom Viridiplantae; phylum Streptophyta; class Magnoliopsida; order Fagales; family Juglandaceae; genus Carya; species Carya illinoinensis. The sequence continues at coordinate 22,045,529 of NC_056763.1, forward strand.
ATGTTCTAGGCTCAAAGTATAACATGTAACACCTGAGTCCAGTGCTAAGTTGTTTTCAAATTGTTTTTGAAATTATATGTGCGAATAAGCCCATTTGAGTTTTCAAATATTTTATTTATTTATTATTCTTTAGTAGACTATGGACCTAAAACATTTCTTTTGGTGAATTAGGATTTTCTTTGGGTTTGATATTTAGATTAAAAATCTTTTTATGGGTCGAGGCTTTTTTTTTTTTTTTTTTTTTTTTTTTTTTTAATGAAAAAAAACAAGTTAGATTATTTTGAGTTTGAGTCAAATTCCAAAAATTCAATAAAAACCCCATCTATTAATTTCTTACGCTACCCAAGCATAAGCCCAAATATTTGAAATGGGCCCTACCGGATCACCCCAAAGTCCCAAACCTTACACCAAAACCGAACCCCATGAGAAGCAACTTCAAGACTCCACACCATGCACGTCCCTCATGCACGTTTCCCTACCTTTTTGTTCTCATCTAGGGTTTCCAATAACCTATATAAATATACATTTTTTTTTCCTTTTCTGCGAGAGCAGATTTGCTGCAACCTTTAGTTTTTTTTTTTTTTTGTACCCAACCCACGCGATCACACCAACCACTGCCCAGCCAATGCAAAACCGTAGCACCCCACCTCTACCTTAGGGTAGCCTCTGCCATGCTCCACCATGAGAAACCAACACTGCATTTGAGCCCAGCCCAAGACGCATCTTGCGATCATTCCATGGCATTGCTTCCCTTGAAACCAACTCGATCTTGTGCCACCACTCCATCTCAGGAAAGCCACCCCATGGTAGCTAGCCCCTAACCGCCGTAACCCAACTGTATACCACATGGAACCATCGTTAACCATCACCAAAAATCTGAGAAACTCACGGCAACCACAACCACGTTAACCACCTGAAGCCTCCTCTACCAACCCCTATTTTGCATGCATAAAAACAAAGTATCCCAAAGCCATCCAAAGCTCATGGGAAACAACAGGCTAGCAGTGCCTTTGCACCATTCTGAACAACCATGATCAACCAACCCACCGCCAGTGAACCACAAACTAGCGATGACATCACCACCGTTACAAAGAGTGCCGTCGGGCACCTCCTAGCCAACTCTCACTCTCTGTCTCTCTCCGTTCTCTCTCTCTCTCTCTCTCTCTCTCTCTCTCTCTCTCTCTCTCTCTCTCTCTCTCTCTCTCTCTCTCCAATCAACCACCCAGCGCTGCCCTCGTCTCCACCGCCTCACAGTTGTCCTCAAGGTAAGCCTCCCTCGCACGACCCTGGTCATGTGACTGTTTAACATCCCTGCAAACAAAACAAAACAAAAAAAAAACATGGGTTATAATGTTTTCGTAGCCTTACGTAGAGATGGTAGGAAGAATTGTTTTTGGTAAAAATGACAATTTTGCCCTCAGTTTTATAACTTGGGTTTTATTCTTGTTTTTCTTTCGGGTTTCTTTTTATTTTTTAGTGTGTTATGTTAAGTTATTTTGGGATAAAATGTTTTTGGGTTGAGTTCAGGTTCTAAAACTATTTTGGGTCTGGTAATATTTTATTTTTATTTCAAAGACTTTTCATTGTTAAACTGGTTGGGTTGTGATTTCTTAAATAGACTAATATTTGAGTTGAACTTAGGTTAAGTATATTAAGTGTATAATTAATCGTTTTGGAAAAGGATGGTATTTTAGGAATTCTGAGAATTTTTGTTCTTGAAGAATTAAAATAGGTTATTTAGGCATCTTAGGCTTAAATATTGAAATATGTGATCGATTGCAAATTTACGGGAATTATATAACTATTTTATAGGTGATGATTAATATTTGTTCGGCATTGTTGATGAAATTTTTGAAAAGTTAAGAAGTTCAGGTAAGCGGGGTTCCTATGCTTGACTTTGTATAAAAAAAATGAATTGAGGTTGATTTTGGAAAAGTATGCATGTTTTGCGATGAAAATAATTTTGAAACACCTCAGTTAGTTGTTTTGCATTACTAATGAAATTTTGTATAAGAATAAACTATTTTTCTAGCATGACTGATGTAGACATGAGCTATTTTGGCATTTTATTTCTGAACTGTGCAAAAGAGATAGAATATGAAATTTTGTGCATAAATTATATTTTTGTGATCTGATTCTGTTATGTTCTGAAAATATTTTATACTTTGAAATGATATGACGTGATTTTTGAAAACATCTGGCATGACATTCTGTTTCTATTTATGTTCTGTTTTGACCTTACCAAGGGTGTAAAACTGTGGCCTTTGTTTGGGTTGGTACCAACTTTTTTCTGTTTCCGATGCACCCACTTTAGAAGCAATGTGGTTTTCTGCGTGGTCTTTCCTGTGTGCACACTCGAGGGTCCGATAATCATAAGGGAAAAATTCACATTCTGTTTTTGCTCAGTAGGCCGTCGGGGTTTGTACAACCCTACCACGAGGGTTAAATATGGAATTATATTCTGATGTGATGTTTCAAAGGAACTTTGTATAAGAATATTTTTTTGAAACTTTCACTCTGATATTTTTGATAACATGTTTAGATTCTACATTCTTAAAGTAAAGTATTTTGTTCTGCATTCTGAATTCTGTAAATGCTCATGTTTACACACTAATATATGTTCTCTGCTTACTGAGTTGTTGATAACTTACCCCTTATCTCCAAATATTTTTCAAATAATTTTGATGGTTCTGCTGGAGAACAAGAGTAGAAAGTTTTAGTAAGGTGTGATGATCGTAGTGGAATAAGTGCCTGAAGGTACAAATGATTATTTGAGATTCGTAGTTAGTAAATTAATTTATTTTTGGATATGTTGATTTGATGAGTTAAGGATATTTTCAAGATTTTAGGGAGTTTTTAATTTATGTTATTGAGAATTTTTTTGTAGTCCCTATGAAGGAGTATGGATATTTGGGTTGAGTGAATAAATTAATATTTTATAAAATTTTCTGGATTTTATAGTTGTGATACTAAAGTTGATATTAAGTAATAAGAGCTAACTCTCCGTACCTCCAGGAATGAGGCGTTACATAACCCTTCTTAATTGGAGTGTCTATGGGTTTGGAGTTGTGCATATGAAATCGTTCTAGAATTTTCTTAATGTAAGCTCCTGAGACAAACCAAAAATATTCCTAAATCGATCCCTTGAAATTTTAACTCCTAGCATATAATTTGCTTCACCCATGTCTTTCATCTCAAAAGTAGAGGGCAACCACTCTCTTGTGGCGACAATTATTTACATATCATTTCCAGCTAATAAGATGTTATCCACGTACAAAGATAAAATTAGAAAACTTTTTCCTATACGTTTAACATATACACAATGGTCTTCTTCTAGCATCTCAAAGCCATGGCCTCATGAAATTTGAAGTACCATTTTCTAGACAATTTTTAAGGTCATAACTGGAATGTTTCAGCTAGCATACTTTGCACTCTTGTCCCTCAGTCTCAAAACCAACAGGTTGATCCATATAGATCTCCTCGTCTAGTTCTTCTTTGATAAATGTAGTTTTCATATCCATTTGAAAAAGTTCTATCTAGATGTGCAACTATTGCTAGAATGAGACGAATAGAAGCAAATCTCATCACAGGGGAGATTATTTTTCATAATCTATACCCTCTCTTTGAGTATAGCCATTCGCCATGAGTCGGGTCTTATTCTTGTCAATTGATCAATCTACCTGACGCTTAATTTTTAAAATCCATTTTTCTGCAATAGATTTGCACCCAAGTAGAAAATCAACTAACTCCCAAACTTGGTTCTTTGCCATAGAACTCATTTCATCTCTCATAGCAGCCATCCATTAATTTGAAGTAGATAAACCTAGTGCTTCCTCAAAAGAAGAAGGTTCATCGAAGTCACACGGAGCACACATGAAAGATTCTCCTTCAATATCAAAACGAGGACAAGGAATGGTTCCACATTTGCTAATACGTAACTTAGACTCTTGTGGATTATTTTCTATTGGTATACTCACACTAGGAGGCAAGTCACTCTCACTATCTTTTGAGATTCTAGGATATGATAATCCTCCACCCTCACCAAAAGATGGTGTAACTCCCTCAATTTCTTGCCATTCAAAAAGTTAAAAATCATTCTTTACTTCACCAATAAGGTACGATTTTTTCTTTCTGCAACACCATTTTGTTGAGATTCTAGAATCGTTAATTACCTGTGTATCCATTTTTGCTCACATAGTCATTGAAACTCTTTAGACAAGTACTTCTGACCCCGATCAATTCGTAGAATTTTTAAATTCATTTCTTTATGATTCTTAACCACAGCTACAAAGTACTTAAAGTAGTGTAAGGCCTCAAAGCCATGGGAGATCATATAGACATGACTGAAACGTGAATAGTTGTAATACCCCATATTTATGTATGTTTTTAATGCATGATTAATTAAATTATTACAAATAATAGACCTCTTGGTTTAAATTTAACATGTTAATCGTTAGATTTATTTTATAATTTTTAAGTTGTGAAATTTATTTTAATGTGCTTTCTTAATTTTAAATTGCTTTTCATTATTTAAATTTCTTTTCGTTCTAAATTATTTTATTATTTTACTATTGAGTTTTATTATCTTATTTTATTTAGTCACAACATTTAAGTTATTTTATTAAAATTTATCATTTTGAATTCTTTTTTTTTTTTTTTTGTGGGATCAATTTCGAGTAGGGGTGGCAATATGTTATACGACCCGCTAACCGAACACGAACACGACAAGATAATAGCAGGTTAGGATTTAGTCTTAACGAGTTTATGTCAAAACGGGTCGACCCATTAAGACATGATTACTTAACGGGTTGATAACAGGTCAACCCGTTTTGACCTGTTATAACCTATTATGACACGTTTAAAAATTAAAGACAATTATACCCTCATACCTAAAAGTAAAATTGTTAGAATTTTAATTTTGATATTTTTATTGTTTGGATTGTAATTTTAGACTTGTAAATAGCTTTATAATTTTTATAGATATTGTGATTTTAACATTTATATAAAATTATGCTAAATTTAATCAGGTAAAACAAGTTAATTTTGAGCTTATTCAACCCATTTACATAAACAATTTGAAATGCTATTTTGTAATATTTACTAATGGGTCAAAATAGGTTGACACGACACGACAGGACCCTTTATATTAATGGGTCATGTTAGGATTTGAGATTTTGATACGATAAGTTTAACGGGTTGGGTTAGGCTTGATCTATATAATATAATATACAGGCCTTGACATGACACGAACACGACCTGTTAACACGATTTGACACTCCTAATTTCGAGACCCCGAGTTGTAAAGACTGGATCTCATTTTTCTTTCATTTCCTTTTTTCTTTTCCTCTTTCTCCTTTTTTCTTTTCTTCTTTCTTTGTCTTCTTTTCTTTCCTCTTCCCTCTCCCCTGTTTCTCTTCGTGCAACCCCTCTCCCTACCCGATCCACTCCAATCGCCACGATCCAGCCGGAACGCCACCACACTAGTGACCTTCCCTGCACCGGTCCCCACCCCCCACAGCCTTCCTCCGCTGTGATAGCCAGCCCGTTACCCATGGGTTTCCTCTCTCTTTCGTCCATTTTCTTCATCCCCACCTGTGCGTCAGTGTGGCTGTCATTGCCTAGCCCACTAGCCGGTAAGCTCCCCTACCCATTTTCAACTCCTCCCTCACCACCGTTAGCCCGCACGTTCCTCTCCAAGCTGCACAATTTTGTGCTTCCATCGCCGCCATGCCTCCACTGCTGGCCACCACATCATCGCCGGCCACCCAGCTACTTGACCCACCCAATCCCAACTCTGATCCATCACCGGTGAAGCTCAACCAACCCACTTTCCGTTTTGGACCTTTTGGCCTTCAACTGCCATTTGTACCACCACCCATAGCCAACCCCCACTTCCATTAACTTCACCAACACCTTTTAAGTCATTCCCTAGTAATTCCAAGTCTTAATTTGTCCCCATTCAAAAGTGGGTATTTTGAGACCCACGACCTTAGTGCGATTTGCACTGTTATATTGTTTTTCTGCTGCTTCTTGCACCTCCATGATCATTCGAAAAATATTTTTATAGCACTGTAAGTATTTTTCCCAAAAAACTTTTGAGTTTTAATTATATTTTTGCGCTAACTTATATTTACTTTGATTTTGATTGGTTGTGCCGGACTGAGTCTGAGAAGTTTGGGGGTTGGTTGGAATTGGTGAATGGAGTTATTTATTGTTTGGATGATGTTGAGATTGGTTGGTTATTTTTGTTACTTGTCTCATGCATTGCATGATGTACACATGTTCATGTTTATAAAATGAAAACTGGATTTTCACATATTGCATGAATGTTCATGTGTCAGAAAATGGAAATTGACTTTTCGTGTAAAAGTAGACTTTTGGGTGTGTGTATATCATGACCCCGAGTTCAGATAAGACATTAGCTCGGAGGAGCTCATTTGATCATTCGGGAGCAGAAAATACTAACTGACATCTCCTGAGTTGTCGCTGGGCGACAACAAGCCCAGACGATACAAGAAAGCTATCGTGCTGATTCCATGGCCCCTCGGCTAGTGGGGGCTAGAGGATGTCTGGTCATTGTACGCGCTAAGCGCGGAGCTGGATATTGCTTGTTATAAAGTCACATGTGTGATCGCTACCTATAGTGTGGCTTGAGAGCCAGAGTGTGCGGATGATCCCTATGGGAGATCGTGGTGCATACATTAAAATTGGATAATTGGTTTTGATAATTGGATAATATGTCATTTTCTGGAAAAATTGTGAGTTTTGGTTAAAGGACATGTGGATCATTTTCTGAGAAAATTGTGATATTTATGTTGGACCATTTTCTAGGAAAATGGCGGATGTTATTTTAATGGACTTGGTTTTGGGCCAAAATGGAATTTTGGCGTGCGTTGGAAAATTATTCATTTTCTAGAAAATTGTGATTTTTGGGTCTCATGCATAACTCATCATATGCATGTATGATTGTTAGTTGGTTCTATATATTTTATCTCATGAGTTGTTTTGGATTATTATTTACCTGTGGTACTGTTTCTGTGTACCGTAGACTTTGATAGAGATGAAGAGGAGGCTGAGCCTTATGAGGCCGCTCCGCCGGAGAAGTAAAGTAGTGTCTCTTGCTTGCTTATGTTGGAAATAGTTTTCTCGCCTTTTTATTTTGTATTTGGTTTTAGTATGTTTTTATGGACTTTTGTAATATTTTGGTACACTTGTTTTAAAGCGAATTTGTATTTAAACAAATTCTGGTACTTAGTCTACTGACTTTTACTATCTGCTACGTTGTTTTGTTGTACATTTTTTACATATACACACACTTGGCACTTAGTGATGGGATGTGTGACCCGTACTATCATCACCCCTACGCCTCGATTTTCACATATTCGTACGTGAGAGTTGGGGGTGTCATAGTGGTCGTCTATAAAGGTGAGAAAATAACAGTTGTCATGGCATGCCTTCATATTCATAGGTCCATAAATATCAGAAGGGACTAGCTCTAAAGGATAAAATGCCCTAGGAGCCTTTCCAAAAGGCTTCCTACAAGCCTTACCTAGTAAACAAGGCTCACACACATGTAGGCTTATATTGGCGAAAGACCCCAATAGACCTTCTCTAGCAAGTCTAGCCATTTTATCTTTTCCTATGTGTCCTAATCTAGCATGCCATTTTAAAGAATTAGAAACAATGTCATCATCATTTAAAACCATAAAAGAAAATGAGGAATTATTTAAATCCAACATAAAGAAACCTTCAAAAGAAAACCATGTCCATACAAAATCCTGTCCAAATAAAAGTTCGCTAAGGGCCATCAAAATGAAAAGTAAACCAAGTTCCAGTATATAAATAACTGAAAATAAATTACATTGAACACTAAGTGCATATAGCACATCATGAAAAAGTAACAAGTGCCATAAATGCATCTTGAGTTGGTAGGTGCCAACTCCAAGCACTTCCTCCAGAGCTCCACTACCCAATATAACATACTGTCTGCCAACATATATTCTTTTATAATCTATGAACCTAACTCAATCTTGAGCTACATATTTGGTTGCTCCTGTGTCTACAATTAATTCAGAGATGGAATGAGCAACAAAAATATGTAAACAAACATAAGTAATGATAGAGTTGTGTTTAGCCTTCTTTGCCTCAGTGCGATCATGAGCAAGTGTCTCATTTTTTCACAGTTATATCACTTCAGTTTGAACTTGTCCTTGCCAGCATGCTTGCCTTTGCAGCGCTTTGTTAATTTTCCATCCCTTGACCCAAGACTTTTTGCCATTCCAACAGATCTCTCATGTTGCTTGTGCTTCCCAGCTTAGGCAACAAGTAGAATATTACGGTGCGCATCTATGCGCTCTACATCTAGCTCCAAATGATGAGATATATCAACAAAAGTCTTAATATTCTCATTATGTGTCAAAACAAGATTCATTTGCCCCCAAGTTGACTCGGGCAAAGATTTTATCACAATGGTAACTTATTGTTCATCAGTGAGATTATTGCCAGCAACCTTTAGATCACGAAACAAGGGAGACATCGACCTCAAATGCTCAATGATGATATTTTTAGAGTCAATAACATACTATCAAACCTCAAGGTGAGAGCACTAGCCTAGTAGCTAATGTCCCCCTATAACTGATTTTTAGCTGGTTCCACATATCTTGGGGAGTTGGGCAGTTCTCAAACTTCCCATTAAGATCATTGTGCATGTTGCTAAGCATGGTAAAGCATGCACCCCGATCTTTTTTTGCCAAGCTTGGCAGGCTTCCATATCACGACGATGTTGGGAAGTATTCTCTTCCTCAGACTGTATCATAAGGTGAGACAGATTTTCAAGGACCTCTTATTCATTAAGCAGATATTGGATTTTCCTTTTCCTATGCCACATGTCTTAGTTGCTCTCATCCAATTTCTCTCATTTAGTAAGGTCAGCAACTATGTTCTTAGTGGCCATTATCACTACATTCATTGCGCGAGATTGACATTAGCACACATTTAATTTTATTCCAAAATCTAACTAGACTATGGAATTCCTTCCTACATAGTGAGATCGAAAATTTTGTGAAAAGTTAGTAATCATCTCTCACTACATAAGTCAAAATATTATATCTAATTAATTTTGAATAAAATTTATATAGGAGTTTTTAAATAAAAAAAATACTCAAAAATTATGCACATATACTCCATTCATCAAATATGAAAATTTGTACTAAACATCTTGCGCATAGGCTCCACCCGAAGCCTCATTGATAATTTTGTGCATCATATTAAGGTGACTTTAAAGTATATCGATAGACGTAAAACACATTCATTTACATGATCTAAATAATAAAATTACATTCCCAATATTACATTTCGAAAGAAAATTCTACTACAAATTTTCTTGAAAAATAATAAATAAATAGGAATGCCACGTCATTGATGTAATTATAAGGTGCACCTTATCCATTCATAAAAAAATACATACAATACACATGAGCCCAAAAAAATTTCCAATATCAAATCTATCCATTTTTATAAAAATACTAATGAACTCAAACATTCAATCATAGTAGTATGCATGATGGTTTAATGGATAGAGAGCCCACATTCTCAACTAATAAGAAGGGTTTAATAGGTCATCAAATCTAAGGACACATATTCAATGTGGACATATATTTAATAATAATTTAATACATATATCCACAACTAATCTATATAAATATCACATAACACAGAAAAATTGGACTTGAGGAAGTATGACAAAAGACTCCAAAATTTTTTTAAAAAATTTTAAAAAATATTTTTTGGCTCTATGTTTCAACTAAAAAATATATTAATCAACTTTAGACACCAACACGTAATTACACGTGTCAAAAGTGACAAAAAAATGGCATCAAAATACGCTGCACATGCCCTCACACGCCACCTACACGTGTGGGCTTCATTTTTACTCAAGAGGCTTTTTTGCTAATGCTTCACTTGCTGCGGCGGAGAATGCACATCACCTCTGCCACTTACAGTGTTTCCTGACTTCTAAACACAAATTTAACTCATTTTAATGTATATGTGTGTCGGTAAAGTGATTAAAAAAAGAGCCAAGTGGATGGGTGGACCATACTCTCTCTTATCGAGAGTGGGACTGGAAAAACAAATACTGTTCATCGTCTTCTTCTTCAAGCCAAAAATTCTGGTTTTTTTTATTTTTTATTTTTTTATTTTATTTCGAGCACTCATGTTCAATTGATCATAATTTACTCATACGAAGTCCAAATTAAATCTAATAAACCCGGCTTTCTAACCATATAATATTTATTTCCATAAAATAATATCTAATTGTTAAAACTGGGCTCAAAGTCTCGGTCTCAAAATGAACTTCAAAAACTAGGGCTTCGGTTTCTTCTTCTATATGTAACGAAATTTCACCAAATTTAATAGACATGTTTCTAACTTTATAAGGAATATTTCAATGTACATAATTCACTCTTAAACATGTCATACCGTAGCCTCTAATAAAAAATCTGAATCACAAACAATCATGGCATATCATCAATTACATGCTCTTACACTAATTTCAAAGTATCAAATAACATGTAATCATATTCATATGGGTGAAAACAAGTAGTCTAGCTCCGATACCAATGTTAATAAGGTTAAATCAAATTATCTCAAGGAGTGAAATTTCCACAAGGTTGAATCATTGCTCGTCTTATGGCCCACGTCACTTTATAATTTGTAATTCTCCGTCAATTAAGAGACTACTAGAGTCTCCTAAAAAATTCTACTATTCAAAATCAAGAGATTTAGATGGTTTCTCTAAAAAAAATATAGAAAGAGATGAGTGTTTTTCTTAGACTTTTCCACACACCCAAATAATGTATGTAAACACTTTATTTAAAGAGTTTTCATATGAGAAGTTAATTAACTTCCCCTGAAGATATGGTAGATGTGGAGAGTTAATTAATAACTTTCCACCCATGTGGACTTAACATGGGTCATGGGGCTTACCCATTACCAACATATAAAGTTGAAGCATCCACTCATTCTGTGAAACTTGTGCTACAATATTTTCTATATATGGCAAATGTTCATGTAAAATGACACAATTCTTGTAATGCAATGTTTTTAATGAAATAGGTATTCATGATGTAAACAAAACTCAATTTTAATATAAAACTTAGTATACTTATAGATAATGTAGTAAATATGTCAAAAATTCTAAGATAGATTTTTTTACTCACATCAATAAAGCAATCGAAAATAAGAAAACATACATTGTCAGTATAATTCATGAGCTCAACTGCCAAACAATCGAATGTTTACAACTTTACAAAACATAATAACAGACAGTCTTCATGTACCATCATCGAGTATGTGAGTTTGGATATTCTTTAGCAATCCGCCAGTGTGATAAGATTAATCCAGGTATTATCATTTATCAATATCATTTGTTAAATATTATGACTTTGTACTTTAAATTTTATCTTATTTTATATTACTTGCATTTAATTAATAATTTATAATTGCATTATTGTTATAGTTGCATGGTGGACCCAATTTGGTTGCGAGGTTCCAACGCTTTAAAGGTTTGCTATTCAAATACTAAGTCAATGTTGTAGTGCAACTAAATGTGAGAGAAACTTGAGTACATTTGATTTATTCATTTGAATAAGAGAAATAGATTAGTACATAAACATTTAAATGACTTAGTATTTGTTCATTATAACTTGAAACTGTGAGAGAGGTAAATTTTTTTAAACAAATGTTTTTCACTTTTGAAAAATATATAATATTTTCACTTATGTTTGATTTTATTTTGACAGAAGCATAAAAAAGGAAAAAGATGCTTTAGATCCAATCAATCTTGAAAACATTGACTTAATGAAATAATAGATGGGTGAAAAACCTCAGCTTCTTGATGGAGAAGATTTAGATTGGGCAAGTATTTATGAGCCATTAACATCACTAAATGAGGAAGACGATGATAATATTAGTGTTGATGTTGATGATGGTGGTGACTTTGATGAAAATATTTTGATTAACTTGTTGAATCCTGATCCTTATTGTCTTTTTTATAAGGATGAGTGATTTTATTTTAATGGTTGGATTAAGAACTTATTTAGCTTGTAACTTAAGACTTGTATTGAGAAGTATTGAGTTTATGACTTATTTTGTTATTATTTTGGAATACAGTAAATGCTTGTATATATATAATTTATTCAGATATTGACTATTTGAAAAGGTATACGAAACAGTACTGATATCGAAATATTATTTCAAAATGGTATATAAAACGATACTAATACTAAAATATTTAATTTTAATACCTTAACCAATTGTCTTTTCTCATCGTTATAGTGATGAGAAACAAATGGCATGCATGATTCTGGAAAGGGAAATGTTTAGATCACTGCTGGGGCCACCAATGGCTTCTTTATTTTTTTATTAATGATTAAAACAAATTGTTTAATATTATTATAAATTTTTATTTTTTTTTAAATATTTAAAAGTATTAAAAATGACTTGAAAAAAAAAACAAAAAAAAAAAAATCTTAACTATGGGGATCAGGCTCTAGCATGATCCGCCTGCAAAGGAAAAGTGGTAGGGACAGCTGGGAAAGTTACATCATTTTCTCTGACTTTACGTACGGCACATTATTAAATTATTGAAGGCAATTATATATTTAATTTGTCAATAAAAACATAAGTAAAAAGGTATAAAAAAATGATATTTTTTTACTTCCCGTTCTTACGTACATACACCAACGGTTATAACTGGTAGTTGGGGGGAGTTCAATTCTCTAGTTTTCTTTCCCTCCCCAGCAGGAAGGTTAGCTGGGGAGGAGATTAGAAGACTGATCTTTGACTCCCAAATTCCTTAGCCAACAATCACCAATCTTCCATGTTTTTAAATCCCCATCCCTTCTGACGATCTCTCTCATGGTCTCTCGCTCTCTGCATCAGCTCCAAACGTAGTGATTGCTCACTCTCCCTAGCAGCAGCTAGCAAGAGTACGGCCATCTCTCTCTCTCTCTCTCTCTCTCTCTCTCTCTCTCCACCCCCCCCCCCCCCCCCCAAAAAAATGGCACCAAAAAATGATGGATCAGCAAAGAAAGTAGTGATGAACAAAGGAGCATGGACAGCAGAGGAAGATCAAAAACTGTCACAGTACATTGAAATCCATGGTGCAAAGAGGTGGAAAACAGTTGCATTCAAAGCAGGTTATTACCTATATGTAACTTAAACACTATTAATTAGTACTCTGCAAGAATGAAGGAAAAAAGAACAACAAATTAAAGGAAGTAGTATTATATATTGAAGAGAAAGAGAGAAAAAAGAAAGAGAGAAAAAGGTTAAACCCAGTACTACGCGGCCGCCATCTCTACATTTTCCATTGCTTTATTCGATCGTACGCCTAAAGTGTTTTCATGATGCTCTTTTGCAGGTTTGAATCGATGCGGAAAGAGTTGCAGACTGAGATGGCTGAATTATCTGAGACCCAACATCAAAAGAGGCAACATCTCAGATGCAGAAGAGGACTTGATACTTAGGCTGCATAAGCTACTGGGAAACAGGCCAGTTCTCTTATTAATTTAAATATAGATCAAAAGATTAATGCTATTGCATTAATGAGAGAAATAGCACAAGAAGCAACGTGATATTAATTTTCATATTTATTTGTGCAGGTGGTCTCTCATTGCTGGTAGACTTCCGGGACGAACAGACAACGAAATAAAGAATTATTGGAATTCTCATTTGAGCAAGAAAATCAGTAAGGAAAATAAGTTGGAGACTTCAACAAAACAAAAGATTGTGCCTAAGGAACCATGTGTCATCCCTCGTGTAGACGTGGAGGGTGTTAAAGGAAGTATTGAAAATTCTGAAGTCAATTTTGATGTCAACGGATTATTTGACTTTACCACTGATCTAGGATCCTATGGATTGGAGTGGATGAACAAATTCCTTGAACTCGATGAGGATTCATGGCTCACTGAGAAAAGGTAAGCATATTATGTAATAAATTAATGTTTTTCTCCTCGAAAAGAAACTCTATTATTGAAATAAAATGTGCGTGGTTTCTGCTGTAAAAATAAATTATGATTTTAAACTTTTCTCCTCAGCATGTTATGAAATTTGGTCAAATATTTTGTGGTCTGGTTATAAGTACTCATCATCATGGTGGTGATGATCATCTAAAGCCACAGGCAGCTTAATTAAATTATGAGCCGTAGCAGGAAACTCGTCCCGACAAAGAACAAAAACTTTCTTTATATTTGTAATTTATTTTTTTATATTGTTAAATATATATTTTTTAAAAAAATTTTATAACGCCGTTAAAAAAACACTTTCTTAATCATTTGGTAAAAAAACAAAAAGAAAAAAAAAATTTATTGATACCCAAATTCGGTGGGACTAACATTTTTGTTAATTTGTATATGTGCCACGATCACTGTCTTCAACGCCATTAAAACAGGCCAAAAATGATCAAAGTCAAGCCGAAAGCTAGCCAGCAAAAGATCAATTCGTTTAGGCTTAATGGACTAAAGTAAAAGAATCTATTCATCTATTTTCTCATTATCATATGGTGTAGTATCAGATAATAGTGATATTAGATGATAGATTTACAAGTGAAATATAATACATAGTTTTCAATCATCTACTACTCTATTATAAAATTATGAAAAGATAATGCATAAAAAAATAAATGATGAGTAGCATTAAGCTCGACTAATTAATCATTATCAAATATACATGTTGGAAGTTTCCGAGAGTTGGGTGGGGCGCAACTTAGGCCCTATTTGGTTCCTTGACTACACTGAGTGCAGTCCACTTTTAGACCCGTTCAACCATCCAAACACCTTAAGTGAGCTGCATTATACATGAATTCGGTGGGTTCATTTCCTATAGAAGATGGATATGACTAGGCTGGTTGACAAAAGCTTGTCTCCTCTACAGCTTTCTTTCCTTTTTTTTCTTATTTTTTTTGCTGCAGTCAACTTCTCTCTTTCTCTCTCGTAACAAAATGGGTTTGTGCCAGGATCAAACTTTATTTTTTATTTTTATTTTTTTACCAGAAGTCTCCTTTGCAAGTTTGGCGTGGGGGACAATAATGTTATGTGAACAGTAATGGGTCACAATAATTTTACTTCTTATAAATATATCTAAAATTATCTTAATATCGAAACACACTTTAAACTCATCTTAAATAGATCTCACAAAACTTACTTAACTATCTCAACTCACTATTATTCATAAAGAAGTCAATTCAACTCAACTCAACTCAACATCTAAATGCAGTCTAGACGGATTATATATATTATATATAATATATATTTATTTATATATATAATTATGGCGGAATTACAAAGTCAACAAAAAACCATTATGAACATACCCACTGAAATCAAATTAATGTTAAGATCAGGAGAGCCATGTATGTGTGTGTGTATATATATATATATATGTATCTGTTAAAACGAGATCATCAGCATCAAATGGCGCGTGTAAGTACGTACGTACGTGTATATAAGTTCCTTAATTCTATCCGGTAAATTATATGCATGCTAATTGGTTTCTGCATGTGGAGTCGATCGACGCAAAAGCTTGAGCTAGCTACTTAGCCTTGTTAAGCATATAATACATGCATCATGTGAAGTACCAGCTAGCTAGCCAGCCTCTTGGCTTCAACATGATTTTGTTTCTTCAGTACTCTAAATTTACAACTAATATTTATGTTTAAAATCCAAACAATTAATTTAAGCTAAATTTAATAATGGTTTGAGTTTTTTTCTAAAACTCGAATAGTAGTAGTAGTATTATTGAAGAAATTTATGAAACTAATTCATCTCATAAAATCAGTTTAATAAAAGATGTTTGTTCATTCCTTACAAATTACATGCCCAACTCCTTGTCCATAAGTAATATAAAATTTTTATTCCTTAACACCCTCACTTACATGCATACCAATATATTTCTGATTCTTATCACGGGATAAGTAGTGTGCGTCCTCGTTCTTCTTGTGTCAGGCTTAATACTATGAAAAAATTTATGGAATTAATTCATCTTATAAAATTGGTTCTACAAGAGAGATTTGCTTATTACTTATAAACATACCCAAAATCTTGTACACAGATAATGTGAAATTTATTCATCAACAACTACTACTGCATACAGAATCATGACCTTAATTAAGAACTAAATATCTTGCAAGGACATGTTTGAATGAAAATTATTAGCTTGTAATATAACTTTTTAGATCTATTGATGAAGATCAAACTAAGATGCGTTTGATATTGTGTTTGCTAGCTTTGTGCATGAAAGTGTATTTGAAGTACTATATATATATATATATATATTAAATAAAAATCCTTTTTAATTTACCTATGTGGCCATAAACTTTATTGATTTGTTAATGGCATTCATCCTGCCCCTCCTCAGTTCTTACCCGCCTCCTCTTCCTCCGAAGCTCATCTCTCAAATCCTGAATATGGGTTATGGTTTGAATAAGATCAATTGATCTTGAGCACCCTAATCTCCTCTCTTCTAGAATTTGTTTTTACACTGGTCATCAGTCTTGAAACCTCTTATGACTTTTGGATGACTCTTGAGAAGATGTTTTCCACTACATCTCGTGCCCGACAAATGAATATCTCATACCAACTTGCCCTCTACTCCCAGTCCAGTGCCTTCTCCAATGTCTAAGCATCCCATGCATACTCATGTGCGCAACAGGATCTTCAAGTCTAGGCAATTTTTTAATGGCACTGTGGCCCGTCAACACCATGCCTACAGATATCACAGAGCCCACCTCATTCACTACTGCAGTTAAATCCCTGAATGGTGTAAGGATATGAATAAGGAATTCACCGCTCTAATGCAAAATGGCACGTAGACTCTCATTCCTCCAAGGCCCAAGATGAACTTAGTGGGCTACAAATGAGTCTTCAAGATCAAAAGAAAGGCAGATGGGTCCCTTGAGAGATACAAGACCCGTCTTATGGCCAAAGGCTATCACCAATAGGAAGGTATTGACTATGGAGAAACTTATAGCCCTATTGTCAAGCCTATCACTATTCGCCTCATTCTTTCTCTTGCCGTCTCTTCAAATTGGATTATTCGACAATTAGATGTCAAGAATGCATTTCTACATAGTGTTATTGAAGAAAACGTGTTCATGACCCAACCTCCGGCTTTCAAACATCCGGTATTTCCCAATCATGTTTGTCACTTGAAGAAATCTCTCTATGGCTTAAAACAGGCTCCACGCTTAGCACTAAACTCATTGAAATGGATTTCGTGGTCTCGAAGGTTGATACGTTGTTTTTCATTTATAATCGTAGGCCTCATCCGGTTTACATCTTAATTAATATTGATGACATTGTCATCACGGGCCAAGATCAAATGCTCATAGCTTAACTCATCACCACTTTGCGGTCTATATTTGCACTTAAAGACCTTGGACCCTTACATTATTCCTTGGTGTAGAAGCCCATGTCATGGCTGATAGTCGTTTCTTGTCACAACAACACTACATTCAGGACCTTTTACACAAGGCTAATATGCACAACGCCAAGTCTATTTCTTCTCTAAAGGTTTCCACATCTGCCTTGTCATAACATCATGGTGATCCCTTCTCAAATCCGACTCTCTACATAAGTATTGTAGGATCATTACAGTACTTAAGCTTCACTCAACCAGACATTGCCTTCATCGTCAGTGAAGTATGCCAGTTTGTTTACACACCGTCCGACAATTGATCATTGGAGTGCTGTCAAGAGAATTCATTGTTTCCTTTGGCTCACTACTCGCCATGGTCTTCTTCTCAAACGCTGTACCTCTCACAACCTCTAAGCATTCTTGGATTCCGACTGGGTTGGATACCCTGATGATCGCCGCTCCACCACGTGCTACTGCATCTATATTAGATCAAATATTCTTTCATGGAGTTCACACAAGCAAAAGACAGTCTCCTGCTCAAGTACTGGAGCAAAATACAGGGCTATTGCTAACACAACTGTCAAGCTTCTTTGGGTTCAATCCATTATCACCGAACTTGGTCTCAAGCTACCACAACCTCCAACTTAATGGTGCGATAACATCAAAGTGACATATCTAATGGCTAATCCTTTGTTTCACTCCAGGACAAAGCACATCTCCATTGATTTTCACTTTGTTCGTGATCAAGTGGCTTCTAGATTCCTCTTTATATGCTTTCTTTCCTCTAAAGATCAACTGGCTAATTCATTGACTAAACCCCTACCCCCTAGCTCATTTCTTCTCTATCCGGCACAACTTCAACATTCGCAAGCTACCGTTGAATTTGCGGGGATGTATTGAGACAAAGACCAAGTCATCCTCATCTGCATTAAACTCAAATTCAAAACTAGATAAAGATTCCAAAGATAACTCCAACAGCACAAGTTTATGTCCTCCATCTTCTTTATCAATAGATGTTGATAAAATTAGATAATATATATCTTTGTTTTTTAATTTGATTGCTGTAACAAATCACATATATATTCATCTATAAATAAGACACCTCAACTCCCAAAATTATCATGGGAAGCACACTCCAAAATCTCTACACCCACAAACACTAGAATTTGGAGGCTTACATGGGTTCCTTCCCAATGTCTTTTTCACAATGACCCTCATTCTTGGCCCTGGTTTTGGTCTTCTAGTGCAGCAGTTGCTAGTTTGGATCTGCTTTGCTCTCCAGGGTACTAAGAAAACCAATCTGCATTCATGGGAACGCTAATAGAATTGCTAGGAATTTGTGATTTGAATCTGCTTGAGCCTGTTGAACCATATTGAATGCAGAATCATGTGGAACAGATCGTATCTAATTGGCCTTGGGTTCCAGAGAAAATGTTTCTGCACCATCTTCACATTAATTTGCATCTTTAGATATCTTCTCATTGGGATTGCCAGTAAAATCTCCTTCAGCTTAGGAATATCCTTCTCAGTCACCACGACAGAGAACGCACTCCAGTCTAGTACTTCACTGAACGGGAGGACAAAATTATCTGCAATAATTACTGGAACACACTCGTAGTATATGGCCTCAACAATCCTAGGGCTGTTCACTTCATATCCCATTGGGCATATACAATATTTACTGCTTTTCATGTGCTGCACATAAGACATCTTGCGGGAGACTCTGATTGGTAGAGGCCCATATATTTTCATATCTTCAACTTTGTCACGCCAGTAGCTGAGCAATGTGGGGCGGACTCTGCCATGCATGTTTCCTGCAAAGAAGGCAAGGAATGGGCGTTGGGATACTCTATTCCCACCAACATTTCTAAGAGGTCTTCTGGGAGTCCTTATAGTAGTTTCAGGCAGGGAAACATCCTTGCCAGCAACAAATATTCCTTCTGATAGGTCAGCATTGCATAGAGCTTTTATGGTGTTTTTGCTTAGTTCCTCATGCTCTGTTACTGTGTACGGGCCCTTCAAAGATCAAAATCGAGCAGAGGAAAGTTAGTTAAATAAATATGATAACAGTGGCTTGATTAATATTTACTTATATATATAATAAAAATAATAAATAATAAACAATAATAAAAAAAGCTCTCAGCGTTATGACTTCCACATTTCAACCTCAGAGAGGTAACTGGAATGTAAGACAACATAGAGCCACAGACATTACTAGCTATTGAGGTGAGGAGGCTACATCTCCGGCCAAAACGAAGATTTGGTACACAACAATTTTGTGTAAGGTGTTCAGGAGTTCAAAGAATAAATGCAGCCTCCAATCATAACGGGGAAGGGAACTTCTAAGATGAAAATTGCCAAGATAAATTGAAAACATATCACTAGATTTTAGATTAGCAAAAAATACAAAGAGAAGTAGAGAAGGACCCTCTGGGGTGAAGTACTTATGCTGATAAATATGCCAATGGCATAATACAATCATATGTATACTGCACAATTAATGTCAAAGAGGAGGCAATTGCATCATTATATTGTTTCTCTTCTAAATTGTTAATACTATGTCATCAATAACCACAGCACCCGATCTATGTATATCTATAAATGTCCCTTTCTGGGCTGAACTTGAACATCTGCAACCTAATCTGTACCATGTGCCGCATCAAGCTTTTCAAAGGTTGAACTTCACCGAGTGGAGATGTAGAATTTAAAAGCAAACAATAAAAATCTCCATCCCATGGTGATTTTTCTTAGGGGTCCCATCCCCCATTCAAATATACAGGTTACACTCGTTAATCCTGAATATAAGTTTTGAGTGTTTTACATATTTAATTTTGAGTGAATTTTAGTATTTTACATATTTAATTTTGCACGAAGGGTTTAAACCAGCCCAATACAAAAATAAATGAAAAGAGAAACCTGTCATTGACTATTAAAGAAGTTATCAAGATTGTAATTAGAGAAAAAAAAGACTACTGTACCCAGTCATGGCATGCAACAAGGAAATGATCCGCCCCATGTGTCCGGTTCCAGAATGAATACTTTGCGGCAATCATGTTCACATAGTCCCTCAGGAAGATTGACAATGGTTTCATATTATGTGACTTAGGCACATAGAGTGCCATCTCCAGCTGGCGAGCACTGTACGGTAGATAAAATAAGTGAGCTTTTTCAGGGTCCCTCGTGGTAAACTGCCTGTTTCCCTCCATCAATCTCATGAACCATCCTTCAGAAGCATAAATTCCTCTGAGATGAGGTTGGTGGAAAATTGGCCTTGCTCCATCAGGGTAAATGAACACTTTAAGTATCATTTCCATCAATTCATAGCTCCTGAAAGAGGAAAAATAAAGGCTTTTCAAGTGATTTCTGAATACAACTTATCAAAAAAAAAAAAAGTGATTTCTGAATAAGCATTTCTGACTTACTATGCACACATGGATGACGGGCCACATGGGCAATTCCTGAATATCGATATAATGTTGATCAATACTCAGGAAGAGATCGAGGATCACAGCAGGACTTAAATGAAAATGAGATTGTGTATATATAACCAACAATGTTGTTAACAGATGAATAGATCAATAGAAAGCCTAGTGAACCTATAGCAAGGGCTGGCGCTCAAATGGCTCTGCTGGCAACTGTTTCCAAATCATAAAAACGTCTGATCTAAAAGGACTAATATTACTCCAATAAACTTACTCATAAAAACAGAGACAATGGTGTAACGGTCTATGATCTAAAAGTAACCCTGGCATTCCGATGTTTATATAATTTCATTAGCTGATAACAAGCCCTTAACGTCTGCAACTCATATATCAGCTTGTGTCAGTGACTCAGTACAGGGCCGTGTACCGGATAACATTAATCATACGATGCAACATTTTAAGTTTACTCTCAAACACATGCCACTCAAGATATCAATATCATATTTTTCATGTGCCAACTCCATTTTCTATAAGGCAAACTAAACTATCAAGTCAACCATTATTATGAAGAAACTTACATATGCCACCAAAGACTTTTGAATCTTTAGAGACGCATAGCTTTATTGATTAATTTTTGTTAACGAATTATAGTGTACAACACAGTATCAATGTAAATTTATCTGCTTCATACATTTCTGTATTTAGTGCTTCAACTGAAGGAGGGGACAATTAATAATCATACCGAAGGTCATTTCTTCTATTTTTCTCTCTAACAGTTGGATTAGCTTCTCTCTCACACAAGAGTTTGAATTCATTGGAAATTATTGTGCAAGCAATTCCCCCACTTCCTTCACCTTCTTAAATCAGAATAATGTAGGTAACATTCACCTTCTTATATGCAAATGATTTACTTGGGCGAGAGCTCCTTCCCCAGGACAAATGAATGGGAGTAGTTTTTGTAACAGGACCAAACCAATATAGATACGGAACATCAAAGGAGTGAGAATTCACAGGATTGCTTTGATTTTTTAGCATTGCTTTTTACAGAACCTGGTTAAAATACCAAATTTAACCAAAGTTCATAATCACCTTCTTATCACTTGATTACTGCTTTTTCTCTTGAACCGGGGAGGAAGAGTATCGACCAAAATAATTGAATGACAAACTCATCTTATTACTAACGAGTCCTAAAACCATGACCAAATAAAAAGGTACCAAATTCCCTGATTTTCTTTCCTGTTCCCCAAGTCACACTGCATATTGATAATTTCAGGCACTGGATGTACTACTAGTTCATACATGTATTTATAAAATCATGCAGTTATTCAGTGAATAAAGAGTTTGTAACCACCACCAAAAAAAAAAAAAAAAGATTTGCAACAGAAATCTTGAGAGGATGGGGTGATTGAGAAAATTGAGAGGAACGATTGGAAATAGTTTGTGTATTACAGATCAATTATGAACTGTAACACATTATATTCTAATGTTGTAAACATTTCAGTTAAAGCTTAATTTTTACATATTATTGGAGGCTGATATAGTTATGATTCAAAGGTTTATACACCATACTTCCTTTAAGATCTAGATTGTGTTAAAATCTGTTCGCATTATCAACTTGAATAAGTGTAGTTTCACACTTAAAGAATTGTATAAATCCAGATCTTGGGCCATGAAAGGTTGGGGTCAAAGCAATAGATCATGAATCTAAACGATGCAATTTAGACACGGCTAATTTCAGGTTCTCTAGGTTGGAAATAATTTGATTAGTTGGAAGAATGGAACAATCTGAAAGATATTGTAGGATCTAGGAATTCCAGTTTAACGAAGAACAAAATTGAAGAAAGTGAAATTATTTTGTATTGCACTTTAGTATATTTTGTAACATGGATCAGAAGTATGATTTGTAACACATTATTTAGTTAAGGTTTGTAAAGAAAGGTTAAATTGTAATTAAATATTATTGTAGCAATATAGAGCTCATATAGACATCAGTAAGCATGATGAAGCAAACAAGGAAATATTTCTATGACATGTACCTTCTGAAAACAGAAACATTCTGGAATAAAGGAGCAAAAAGATCAGGATCATCAACAACCACTGGGGTATGCTCAATCTCTTTTTTAGCATACACAAGCGCCTCATTTGGTGGCAAAGACCAAATGTATCTCTGCAGATATGAAGGAAAGGATTCATAATAGCTCCCTTTGTTATACTTTGAATGAATGAAAAGTAGAACTGTCATTGACCCTACCTGGAAGCGAGATGGCACATTTTTATGAGGGGGAGGAGGAGATGACACGTTTGACTTGTCATCTGGCTTGATATTCTTTTTTCTCCTTCTAGAGATAGGTTTTCTCTTTACAGGATCAGTAACTTTCTTCGGCTCAACTGGCATTGATTGGATCAGCTTAAGAGAAAAATTCGCTGAAACAATGGGCACAGTTGGAACAAATTGAAACTGCTCAGCCCTTGCCTCACTGTGGGCCTCACTTGATGGAATTGTACCATTCATAGATCCAGATAATGAGACCATAGCAGGACGCGACAGAAACCACATGTTCAGGGAATAAGGAAGTGTAAACATCTGAAATACAAGACCAGCCACTATCAACATGGCCCCAAAAAGAGAGAGTTTCCTCCAATCAACTCTGTTCCTCGCGCATCGATAGGTAAGTTCCTTCATCAGGAATGCAGCTATGCGCCACAATGATTTTTTCATCTCATTGCATTTGAAGATGTTGACCTTCCATCAATAAGAAGAAAATGGAACATGTCCAAATGATCACGTTGTGATAATATCATTCTATAAATACTCCTCAATGGGACAGGGCTCCAAAGGTTGGAATTTTAAACAATTGGCTACGTAAAAATGCGGAGCTGATATGGAATGCATTTCTGCGCTGGAGAAGTCAAGGGATAAAACTTGATGTCAACTCACCAAAAGCTGTCAATTCCACACTCTGATAATTCCAGCTTCTTAATAAGAGACTGAAACATTAAGACAAAGAAAAAGGCATCATTTCAAACATTTTAACAGAAAAATTACGGTAAATGTTAAAATGTTCTTCATCAAGTTTCTGTCATTATTAAAGGAAAATTTTATGATTGGCGGACCATAAAAAAGTAACTGACTCACATTAGTGAAAAAAACAAAGGGTGGACACAGAGAGAGAGAGAGAGAGAGAGAGAGAGAGAGAGAGAGAGAGAGAGAGAGAGAGAGGACTATTAAAAGAGAGTTTATCATACATACAGCATTCGTTCAAAGTTGCACCTTCCTCATAATATTTCTCTGTATTAGAATCAAACAATCAACGTGCTGAAAGGTTTGGGGGAAAAAAAAAAACAGGTCCTACTTGCTTTCTTTGTCATTTTTTTTCTTCTAATGTCTAAATGTGTACCCGCTGCATACTCTCTGTGTAGTTGGTTGTCACCACTTCTTGAGATTGAATTAATTTAAATTTACTCATTGAAAAACATCAAAGACGTACAAGAGATTCTATCCAGTAAAATCACATAGCATTTTGACCAACACATTTCCAATACAAATATGACTTTTGAATTTCAGCACTCAATAGCTATTAGTACAATAGTTTCTCGATGATGTTATTAAAGCACACCTTTGTAGAGAAAATAAAGTTTTTTTCCAAGTTTTAATACAAAATTCCGGGAAAATGATGTATTATCCGGATCAAAGAAATCAACCTTATTTAATAGAGAGTCCCAGAGAAAATACACTTAATTATTGAATCGTCAAAATTTCAGGTTTTGGTCGATTCTATATCATTTACTCAATTTCAGAATACTTGAAGCTTGAAACAACTCCAGATCATAAAATTCAAACAAGCCATATCAGACATCTTTTCAAGCATCATCCTCATCCAATAAACAGGAAGCCATAATATCCTTCGTTTTCATTGACTTAAACAGCACTGCCCATATCTTTCGTGGAAATTCAATCCAAATCTTCGCCAGTTTCGCCTCAAAACTGAGTAATTTGAGACCATGGGGAAAGGTAGCCAAACAAAGAAAAATGGGGTCAGTCAAACATGCACCTCCAAACTCCACCACCCTAACATCTAATTCAGATTACAACACAAGCTTCTTTTTTTTTTTTTTTTTGGATAACCAAATCAATGATTATTATATTACTTATTATTCATTAAAAGAGAGAAATGATCTCTATGCAAAGATTGCTTTTTTTTTCTTTTTCTTATTTTGTTTTCTTCATCTTGACCCTATCCTAGTTCCCAAAATCGAATAAATATTCTATCCTAGAAGCTGATATTACGAAAGACAATAGCAAAGCAAAGAGATTGAGAAAGTAACGTAAATAACATAATTAAAAGACGAAGCATAATACAATAATCATACCTTGATCCAGAGAAAGCTCGAAAAGATATTAACAGATTGGATAAATGGACAAATTGTAAGAAGAGGCTGGCTTCCGAAACCAAATTCAAGAACATGGTAAATGATGGAGAAGAAAAGTCAGCGAGAGAGGAAGAGAGAGGTTGAGAGGACGGGAAGCTTGAACGGAGGGAAACAGACGGCTGGCAAGAGATTCGGGTATAGCTCTGACTTTTTGTGGGCATGATGTCTGAATTAACAAAATAGCCGTGGAAAATAAATACTAAATTAGCAACTTTTTATTTTATAACAGCAAATTTGTTATAACAGTAAGGGAAGTGGCATCCGGTAATGAAAGTGATACGGGCGTAAAATAATTATATAAAAATATTAAATTTATTTTATAAAAAAAATAATTTTATAACTTGATATATTATATAAAATTATATTAATTTATAAATTTATTTTTATATAATTTTTTATGACTAAAATATTTCTAAATGAATAATACGCATGTGCCTATATTTTAATCAAATTGGATTAAAATCTAATTTTGGCAATATTATTGAAATAAATATAAGAGATACTATTTATTCAATTAAATATATTATATTTATCTTTTATTCTAAATTAAAATTATATGAGATACTACTAATATTTCATATTTTATTATAGAGTTGTGTTACATACAGTCACTTTTGTATAATTTTTTTTCGCGCTTATCTAATATGATTGGTCTAAATAGTTATTTTATATTAAAATAAAATGATACGACTAATCATATTAATAGATTATATAAAGAATATGTAAAAATAACTATGCATAAGATTTTTATTTAAGATATTCTAAACTACACCCTAATTTGAGTTAGATAAAAGTTATTGTTAAATGTACAACGAAGGTTAGTTTAAAAAAACTAAAAAAAAAAAAAAAAACAGTTAGCTAAAATTTATAGTTTATATGCACAATGATGGTTAAACAAAGACAGGTAAAAAAACAGATAAAGTTTATCGGTAGGCTAGATAAAAAAAAGCTTACCGCTGGGAAAAATGACTGGTATATAGAAGAACAAAAATTTTATGCGCAGTCATTTTTATGGATTCCTTTGTGCATTTCAGTGATATGATTAGTTGTGTATTAAAAAAAAAATTAATCCAGCCAATCATATCAGTAGAATGTGCAGGAAGTACGCAAAAGTGATTATATGTAACATTACTCTTAAAAATGTATATTTTAACGAGTTTATGATTTTTTTATATTTAAAAGAATTTAAAAATTATTTAAAACAATCAAAAAAATAATTGGCAATCTCAGTAGAGACTTTAGGTGGGTATAGCAGCATCCAATAATAAATACGATTGTTAGATATCTTAAATGAAGAAATAATAAAAAAATATTAATAAGTGTTATTTTAAATTTTAATGGTTTAGTTAAAAATAAGCATGCTCATAATTGTGGAAGCGTTCCCGCCGAAATTTACAGAAATAAATACATCCAATGATTCTTTATATATTCTATTTATTTGACTTAGAGGCCGAACTCAACTACTTAAGCATTTATCATCTTTCTATATTCCATTTCATTTATTAGATCTTCAATATTTGCATGAACTAAAAATTATGACAAGGATATAATCAAGTACAAAGTGAATCAAGATTTACATAAGGTTGGATATGTGACACTTAAATGATGGTTCGAGTTTCTTAACGTTTTCATTTGAATCATAGAGTCTATATTTATAAAAAAAAAAAAACACACGAATTGGTTCTATAATATTTACGAACAATACTACATACAGTTCCCATTTGGAGACTGTAATACAGATATAAGTAATATTATTTTTAAAATTTTTTAAAATTACTAAAATATCTCTCGTAAAATGATGTTTTTTCTTCCTTAATAAAAAGTCGATACATGCAGTCTCTAAATGAAGATTGCAAATAGAATTTTTTAATATTTAATATTATCTAATCAACTTATGCCAATAATAGTAAATCTATTAAGATCAATTTTATGAGTCTACTACTCTTCATATTTTTATTATTTATATTTTTTTGCTTAAACTTTATAATATGAGTTATAGTACATATAATCATTTTTATATATTTTTACATACTTCATCAATGTGATTGGCCAAATCAATTATTTTATATTAAAAAAAATTATACGGTGAATCATATTAATAGAATGCATAATAAATATACATAAATGACTACAATTAGTATTTTTCTTATAATATAAAGTAGTCAGGAAATAAACATAACTAAGTTCCACAACATTTAGAGTATTCGATACAATAAATACTATTAAACTTATTTTATAGGGAGTTTATAATATGAACCTACTTTTTAACTACTGCTTTATAAATGAAGAAAAAATTAATACATTTTATGAGAAGATAATATTTATTGATTAGTTATAAAATAATTATAAAAGAATAATAAGTTTATCATTTTTCATCTGTTTACATATATCTTACTACATATGCAATTATCTTTTTAACTGATCTCGTTTGATTATACAGATAAGATTAAATGAGATAAAAGTTGAAAATTAAAAAAAATATTATTAAAATATAATTATTTGATATTATTTTTATTTTAAAATTAAAAAAAATAAATTATTTACTATATTTTGTGTATAAGTTTAAAAAAATTATAATGATTATATAAAATAAGATGAGATGGTCTCATTTTGGTAACCAAATCAAGTCTTACATTCTAGTCTTTAAACCATGATACCATCAGAAAGTAGCCCAAGTGCTAAAGACGAACTTGTATCTATTAGTCTTATGTTATATGTTCCATTTTATTTTTTAAAATCAATATGTAATTTAAGTGAGAAGTCATAATAGTGGGTTGTTATTATAGTCTCTATAGGTTGAGGGTAGGTTTGGAATACACATTTTAATTCAAAATTTTTATCTCAACTCAAAATTCTCATATCATCACTATAACTTTTTCAAATTATCATATAAAATATAATAAATAATTTAATTTTTTTAAATTTTAATGCAATATTTTTAATTTCAAAATAATAATAATATTCAAAAATAATATTTTAAACTTTCATCTCAATTCAAAGTCCTCATTTTACTTACTAAACCTTCATTTAGGTTATGTTTAGATATTAAATTGAGTTAAATTGAATTGAGATGGAGTTAAAATTTAAATAAAATATTATTTTTTAATATTATTATTATTTTAAAATTTTAAAAATTAAATTATTTATTATATTTTATTTTAAAATTTAAAAAATTATAATAATTAGATAAAATAAATTGAAATGAATTGAGTTTCTAATTCGATTAAATCTGAGTCATAAGTTTTGCTGGCGGTTCCCGTTAAAAAGAAATAAACGACGACGTCTAAATTCGCTACTTCTTCAAACACGTCGAGAGTTGAGCCATAGCCAATGCAAATACGCCATATCAGAAATGAAACACGTGTTCCATCCAGTAAATTCCACGTCAACACGAGGGAAACAAAAAAAAAAACTAAACCGGAACCGACAGGAACGTCACCATAAGACTAATGCTAAAGTGCTTTGACGAAGATGGCTATTTTAGTAATTTGGCTTCCTGCGACCCAAAAACCCCTGCAGTAGGAAGTAGGAAATACACGTTCGGTATTTCTGTACCCTGATTTCGATCCGATCCCATGAACAGAGCCCTGTTGAGAACTGAAATCTCGTAAAGAAATCGAACGACTTTGTGTTCAATCTTTCTCAATTCCGAGCTCTTC
This sequence comes from Carya illinoinensis, assembly GCF_018687715.1. NCBI lineage: Eukaryota > Viridiplantae > Streptophyta > Magnoliopsida > Fagales > Juglandaceae > Carya > Carya illinoinensis. Next base: position 22,074,456 of record NC_056763.1, read on the forward strand.
TTCCGTGATTTAGCCATGGCCGCACCGTTTTTCTCCACGCCTTTCCAGCCGTATGTCTATCAGGTACTCACTCCTTCACACTCTCGTTCTTCACTTGATGCGTGTTCTTTTTTACTCTGCGGTCTTTCGGTTGCCAGAATTACGAAAATGAAGAATCTTGGTTTTTACGTCATTTTTACTGATGCCTTTGTATATGAATTAGGGATTGGGTCTGATTATTGGCGTTTGCTCCGTTTTGCTTTATTTGCATTGTTGAAGATTTTTTTTTAATTTAGTTTGCTCTTTAGGGTTTAATTTGGCGGAGTAAGTTGGCGTTTGGCATGGATATGTTGTGAAAATCATGTCCAAATTGTAATTGGCACATGTCGATTTCAATGACGAGAAATACAAGTCTGTGAATGATAAAGATTAATCACATTTCTTTTCAAGAAAAGCTGGATCAATAGGGTTATTGTTTTCAGGCTGATTAAAATCTACCTACCTGTGGTAGTTCCTCCGTTTACCCCACGATTGGTTGGTCAGTCATGCCATCCTAGATAGGGAGAAGTTTTTGCGTTTATAATGATTTCAAGGGTCTCTAATTATAACCTTAACTAGTATTTTCTGATTATAGCCTAGATGTGGCTTGAATCTTTCCTCGAGTCTCCAATCCCAGCAAAAAACGTGAGAATTGTGCTGTGCCACTTACAACATAATGGCATGAAGAGGACATTTGGGACCTAAGGAAGGAGATTGAGTATAAGAGGGTGGTGAATGAGATTTCACATTGCTTGGAAGGGAGAAATTTTTTTGATTTATAATGATTTAAAGGGGTGCTGTTGTATTTTTGACATGTGACTTGGGCGTTTCCTTGGATCGTTACTTTTCAACCTGCATTAATTTTATGAAACTGCTAGGAGATTGTGATCTCTTAAAAGCTAGTTAGGTAAGTGTCTTTAATTTAGAATGTATTTAGGTGTTCTTTTGTATACTTGTTGTGTACATGGGCTATGCCTATTTCATTCATATCAATATAATATACTTCTTATGAATAAAAAAATAATAATAATAATAATAATAAAAAAAAAAAAACTTACGTATAAAAATAAATAAATAAATAAAAGGCTAGTTAGGTAAGTATAATTAGGCTAGGCTATCCACACGGAGTTGAATTGAAATTTATCCTTATCTTTTTATTTTTCTTTTTCTTTTTTAAATGAGATTTTATATAGATGTGGAGCAGAGTGGAAAGTGAAGTGATAAAGTTGTGAAGAAAGTCAATGGCAATAAAGGCAATACGAAATGAAGATAAGTCATTTGGGGCGTGTGTTTTGGCCAACTTTAATTGACAAAGTTGATCTTCCGAAAGTTCTTAATAATGTAGAGGGTTCTGATTAATCTATCAAAGTGCCGAATAAGTGGAACATACGTTTGACATGTAGCAAGGATGATGATTTTCCTGCAACCTGATGTTGGATGAGATGACTAGTGCCTGTTTGGCGTGCCAAGTGGCCAAAAAATTCTCACCCAGGGGATAGACTCATTCATTTTTATAACCCCAGTTGACATTAGGCACTATGGTGTTGTTCTTTTGATGCCTCCGGAGGAGCTTGGTGGAACTTGCAACAATTGCTTCTAGGTGTGCTTCCAATTTGTATTGGTGCCTAAACGGATGAAGGCATCCACCTTAGTGATCTCAATGGGACGACATATTTTTTCTTTTGATAGGTATGGGCAACAGAATTTAGATTGCCTTGCCAGTAGAATCATTATGAGAAATCGGCCAACAACTATTTTCAGTAGAAGTGATGCACTTTACAGGCTGATGGTTTCACAATCATTTTATAAGAATTAACGAGGTTATCATTGTAAAAGATATAAATTTGGTGAAAATTTTTCAAGATTGAGCTTAGGGATGAGGAAAAAAAAATAATTTAGATCTAATTCAACGGGAATTCATTTAAAAAGGATTTTTCCTGACTAATTTTTTAGGAATTAAACTCACTAAATATTGTCCAAGTAAGGCCATCGATTCTTGTGAAGGAAAGCTATGGTTGACGCTTGTAGCATCATATGCGTAATGGAATATATGTGGAGAACATAACCTAAAAAAGTGTAGGAAAAGTACCCATCATGCTTTTAGGCAAGGCTAGATCCAGTATTTGAATCTTTTGGAGTTTTTCTGTAGCATAAACAATCCCTTAAACATAATAAAAGTGCTAGCACACAAAGTGTGAGATTGGTCCTATTATATTCCTAAATATAAATTTGAACCATTATCAGCACACAGAATACAGTATGTTGAATTATATACTTTAATGTATGCATGGAGTCTCTATAGAGTGCCTTTTTGTGTTTGGGGGGCTTTTTTTGTACTTTATCTCAATTTTTATCTTCTATCTGATCCTGGGATTAGATATTTGATAAAGTAGAAAAATTTACTTTGTATCAAACACTGCTAGAAGATTGACCATGTATGATATTTTATGGAGTATTGTTTGATTTGAGGAGCAGGCATGCTTATGTTAAGCGATTTGTGCAAATACTGATGGTCCTTGAAGTCTTTTGTGCTGTTATTGCTGCATAATCTTATTAGTGATATTTTACTACTGTAGAGTCCACAAGATGCTGTGATACCCTTTCAGATTTTGGGTGGTGAAGCTCAGGTGGTTCAGGTATAGGCATGATTATCCCAAAGTTTATAATATTATTTTTTCATCTGTTCTTGAATCTTTAGAGCTCTCATATCTGCAGATAATGTTGAAGCCACAAGAAAGGGTTATTGCAAAGCCTGGTAAGTTGTCCATGGCTTCTGCATTGTATGGTCAATTCTGTGCTAGGTTATTAGTCTGACATCAAGCTGTAACCTTATCTTTTTACCTTTTTTTATTTTTTCCTCAAGTTTTTCCTACATTTTTTTGGGGGTAGTGGGTGTACGTCCATATAAGCTTAAGTTCTACCACTTATCTATTCCAGTTTAAATTCTTGCACTTGATACTACAGTAGTCAATTAAGGAGGTTTTCTAAAAGATGGTACAAGCATGATGACTTGGTTGGTTCTTGATGCCAACTTGCTGCTGTTTGAGGGTCAAGAGTCTAGATGACACTTTATTAGTCTTGTCTGTCCGTAGTTCCCTTTGGGATGATGGATTGATGCAGGGGCATCTTTCCCAAGGCAAAGAAGGCCCCTCGCATATTGTATATTGACCATCAGCTAACCCAAGAGTGTTCATTTGATGTTATGCTTTAAATTATTGCATCTTTAGTATTCTTGAAAAGGTAGTGTGACTTGTAATGAAGTTGTATGGTTAAAATCTTCTTACTTGTTAAAAAAAAATGAAGTTGGATGGTTAAGATTTTTTTTTCTATGAAAGATGAAGGGCTATGATTTAGGGTTAGTCCACCATTACTCGCCTCGTCTGCATCATTGTCCGGGGTTTTTTCTTCTCTAATAGATGGATTTCAGATTCAGATTTCGTAGTTCCACATTCTTTTGTTATTTGGACTTGCATTTCAATCCCCTGGTAAAATTGTTGAGGAAGATTACTAATTAAAATTACTTGTCTGTGATGTTCTTAATAGTTTACATGCAATTTTAGACTTTTATTTTCTCTTTTAGCAACTTTGCCATCCCATTTGCTATCCTAATAGATAATCTGCTTGCAAAACACACTAGATTAGTATGAGAGGATGGTGAATGGCATCCCACATTGCTCGAGTTCATTGATAATAGATGTTGAGATTTTTATGGGGTTTTCATCATTCCTTTTTTTTTTTTTTTGATAAGTAATAAGTAATTTTTTTGAAATAAAGATGGGCATAGCCCAGGTACAAGGCTTTTCGTCATATCCAAGAGTTATTTTTTATTTTTCTAGAGTGGATTGTGGATTATATTTGACATATTTAATGAGGCTATATTTGGTTTCTCTTTTGAGTTATAAATATTTTTTTTGGCAAGTCTTTTGAGCTATATATATATATTGGTGTTGCAACTGATATGTGGAAAATTCATAGGTTCCATGTGCTTCATGTCTGGGTACATTGAAGTGGAAAATGTTTTTATCCCTGAAAATGAAGTAGGTATGTGGCAATGGCTTTTTGGGAAGAGTGTGAGTAGCATAGTTTTTTGCAATCCTGGTCCAAGCGATGGGTATGTTGGAATTGCTGCACCTTCTCTTTCAAGAATTATTCCGGTATGTGGTTTTTAGACATACTGCATTTCAAATATTTTTTTTCTTTCTCATTTGAAGCAGGCACGGGCGATGATCCATACTTGCAATCACATATAGCTAACTGTAATCTTATGTGTTTCTGGCTCACGTTATATACAGATTGATTTGGCAATGTTTGGCGGAGAGATTTTATGTCAGGTAGAGATAAATTATTTGCATTGGTTGCTTCTATGTTCAGCTAAAGTTTACAATTCTTTTCTGGTATTTCCCATTCTGCAATGAGCAACTTTGGATACTGTGTTTTATGCTTTACTCGCCTTGTCCTCCCTTCTTGATATCTGTCAGCTAGTTTTATGTGACAGTTGAAATTGATATGTAGCCAGATGCATTCCTTTGCTCCATCAATGATGTGAAGGTCAATAATACAGTTTATCAGAGGGCACACAACCTCATTACTGGAGCAGAGGTGAGATATTTGATACTGTCAGATTTGTTTCTTCTTCCTTTTTTTCCAGATGTGTTGGCTTCCTTCCATTGCTCCTTCCAGCAGTTTTAAGTTATATGCTTTTTTCTTTTACTTTCCTTTCTTTCTTTCTTCCCTTTTTTTGAGTGTGTCTCTTTGCATTGTAATTTGTTTCCTTGGCCTCTCCATTTTGTGGTGTATACCCATTTGGTGGACATGAAAATGTTTCTTTTCATGGTGAATAATATATCAAACTTCTTACAGGGTTTTTTGAGACAGAAGCTATCGGGCCAAGGGTTAGCATTCATACTTGCTGGTGGATCTGGTATGAACTTTCTGAATCATTTATACAAATTTAAAAGATTTCTTACAAGATCACTCTATTCCTAGAGTTCGGCACTGCCTTGGCTTTGCAGGGAAAGTGCTGGGTGGGTTCAGTAAATTGAAAATACAAATTTAGATGAGCCGTTTGTCTTTATGTGTTCAAGATTGTCTGTACCAGGTTGTGCAGTTGTGCTTGTTCCCTTTAAAAGATAAATTACATTTTGTACCACCGAACTGCCTTTTTTTCTTTTTTTCTTTTTTTGCAGTCTGTGCCTTAAACTACAAAACTGACAGCACAAACTGTCAGATCTCAACCAAGAGTGTAAATTGCCAAAATTTGGCAGTTTGGAACTTTAGTGTGTCAATTATCAGTTTTGGTAGTTTATGGTGCTTCTCATTTTTTGTAGTTAGTGGCGGTGCATATTGTAAAAGGGGAAATAGTTCAGGTTCAAAGTGTAATTCCTCTCCATAAAAATTAAAAAAGAAATTATTGGTGTCAGTTTTCTACATGAACACAAATGCAGTACCCTGGGCTGCCTCTTGTTGGCTGATTTAGAGCTTGTTTCTGTTTTGGTTTTTAGCACTGCCTCCTCCATCTTTCTTTGCATGTGTCTAATTACTTCTTGATTGATTTTTTTACACCTGGAAACTAATCCTCCATGGATTTCTATGTTGGTTAGTTGTACAGAAAAATCTTGAAGTGGGTGAGGTATTAGCTGTCGATGTATCTTGCATTATTGCCCTGACAACATCGGTCAATGTTCAAATCAAGTACAATGGTCCTATGAGAAGAGCTGTTTTTGGGGTTAGTTTTCAATTATCAATCTTGTTACTTTTGGTATCCTTTCACCTTTTGCTTTTTGTTTGTTCATCAAAACCCGTTTATGCATAGTTAGTGCTTGAAAAATGTAGCCCGTGGAGGGGGGGAGGGGGAATTAATCGTTGTATTTCTAGCTTTACCCTATTGTGAGACACGAATGAATAGATATTGGATGGTTATTTATAAAGTAAGCTGGGTGAGTTAAGCGCCTTGAATGTATGGGGCTCCACATCTAATGGCGGAGATTCAGGTGGTTCTGGGACTTGTCAATAAGGTTGGCCACCCTTTCTTATTGATGATATTGGGCATGGTGATGATATTGAGCTTTTTCTTCAGTAGTTGCATTTTCTTGCAAAGCTGAATTGGGCAAGTTTGGTGCCGGGAGTTTACACGATCTTTTAGAGTCCAGTGATTCTGGTAGCTGTCTGAATAACACAATCATTCTTTCCATTTACCAATAATGTGGTTTTTCTGATATGTGTTCCAACTTTCAGGGTGACAATTTGGTGACAGCTGTTCTAACAGGACCAGGCATTGTCTTCATCCAGAGTTTACCCTTTCACCGACTCTCTCAGCGCATTGCTAGGTAATGTATTTTTGCATTAAGCCCCGGGGGGGCTAGTGATTTCTTCTGATTCCCATCTTAACTCGATGAATGTTTTACCTGGTTGCAGGGCTGTTACATCCCCTAACATGAGGGAAAATCCAAAGTTCTTCATTCAGATAGCCATTTTCTTTTTTCTGGCATATGTTGTGATTGTATCTTCATTAATCTTGACCGATGTGTGACTTAGTGTATTTTTCTTTTTTCTTCCCCCTAAATTTCATTCCAAGAAAAAAGAAAAAAGAAAACCCTGCGAGGAGTGCGTTTGGATAGAATGATTTGGATTTAATTTTGGATTTCAAATGAATAGATATAATGTCTTGATTACAAGTCTATTGATTTTAAAATTCCTTGTTTAGATGTATATCAGAAACGAATGGATTTGAAGATATAATCTGTGCCATGTACTACACATGAAACCATGCAGACAATGGATAAAGTCCAAAATATTTTGCTCTCTTTCAAATTTATAGGATCGATATTTCAATACCTAAAATGTATCTGACTCTTAGAATTGGGGACGAGAATGTAAAATAAATTATTCACTTATGCGCGTAAGGTTTTACTTTGGAGAAATCCTTTAAAGAGATGTTTCGTCTTCTCTCTGTCCAATGAGAAATATCTCCCAAAAACATTGCGGAACAGTGACTTTTCCCTTATCTCTAAGAGCATCAGTATTGGTTTAGCCGAAGTCAAAACTATTCAAGTATAATCCCACATTGGACTAGGTAACCCAAGTCTACTGCCAAAGTGGTAGCTTTGATATTCCATGGTTAATTAGGAGAGTCAGGATATAAATTGAAATCATTTATAATAGTAAAGCCTGACCATTGGGCCATATAGATGGGCCTTGGACTAACTGGATATTTTGAAGATTCTACGGTGATAGGCTCACTTTGTGGGCAGTAGTCATGGTTCAAATCAGACATTTTGCAGTAGAGAGAAGCTCATATAATTATATCCAGGGAGGTTCCAATCCCCTCCTAAAAAAAAAAAAAATTCCCTTTTTGTGGAAAAAGAAAAAAAGAAAAACTATAAGCCAAAATAATAATATAATATTATCTTTTAATAATAGTATTTTAATTTTTTTTCACATTTTGTAATTATGCCAACTATATGTTAATCGATAATTTAACTTTTAATTAACTTATTGTTTTTCAGCTATTTGTATTTTTTAACCTAATTATCCAACACAGACCATATCTACAATTCTTGTGAGTCTTTGTTATCTTATAGCAATTCCTACACGTTCATCATGTCCAATAATGTGAATAAATACACGTTCATGTCCAGTACATGCACATTCCCAACCTAAAAAAAATATCTTCATCATGAGCTCCTCATAAAAAATTTGCCATTCATCCTCGTTTTGCCAGCAAAAAAAATCCAAGCAATGTTTAGTATAAAAAAGCCAAACTTAACTCAGTGCAAATATATGCCATTTCCAAAACAAACCAGTGCAAATATATGCCTAGTTCAATATAAAAAAAAAAACAAACCAAACTTACACATGCCATTTCCAATCTCAGTGCAAATATAAATAATAGAGAACAAAAATCCAACCCATTGTTTATGTCATTTCCAAACTTAACATTAGAATACAAGAGATATCATTTTGGTTAACATATTGCAAATACAAAATCTATCCAGTTGTAGTATCTAACCAAAAGAAAGTCCATCAAATATGTCCAGTTGTTTCATCTAATACAAAACTGTCCAATTGTAGTATCAAATAAAAAAATGTCAAACTCCAATTGTCATACATACTACATGCACATACTAGCAATGTTTACCCAAAAATAAAAAATCATAGTTGATACCCAATCACATGTTTTTCCATAAAAAGTGGCTGAGCAGCCACTAAAATCATAACAGATAACCAAGCTGAACACTTCGTCGTGAGGCAAGCCAAGCTGTCTTAAGGCTAGACCGACCTGTTGGTCCTGAACAGGAAGGTAAGTAGGAGATGTTTGACTATGCTGCAAAATTCAAACCGATCAGTGTAAATATTCTCCAATCACAAGTGCAAAATTCGCAAACTTGAATCGTCGTCCTGGAGTACAATGAAGATCATAGGCTTGACATTTGCTAGTGGAGATGTGATCCCTGGAGTAACATTAGGTAGTTGAAAGATTGAACACGCACTTCATCGTGAGTCAGGCCAGGCCGCCTTAAGACTGGACCCGCTTGTTAATCCTCAATGGGTAGGTAAGTAGGAGATGTTTGATAATGTTGCAAAAGTCAAATTGTTTAGTGTAAATATTCTCCAATCACAGGTGTAAAATTCGCAAACTTGAGTTGTCTTGCTGGGGTGCAGTGAAGATCCGAGGCGTTCCTCATTTGGCATCTCGTTTGATTAAGATGGAGTGTGGTGAGGGTCTAAGATGTTATCCATTTGGCATTCTGTTGTAGGAGGTGGCATCTAGGAGAAATGTCATATAGGCTTGCGCTAATCCTGCTCTTCGTCATAGTGGAGGTTGGGGTAAGTTTTCAGACAACCGAGAGGTTGGACCCGCTCTCCATTATGGGAGGGATAGAGCAGCCTTAAGGCATGATTCATCTCTTTGTGTCCCGTGAGGAGGTAAACTGCTTGGTAGTTTGAGACTAGACTCACTCCCACTTGTTGATGCCCACAAGGAAGGTAAGTGAAAAGCAACCAAAGGTTGAACCAGTTCTCGATATAGCAGCGTTAGAGTGTAATCCATCCCTTCAAACCCCACATAGAGATAAGTTGTCGGACATCTAAGGAGCTAGTCCGCTCTTCGTCGTGATGACGTCGAGGTAAGTTATCAAATGATCGAGAGGTTGGGCTCGCTCTTCTCTACAAGGGAGGTCAGGTCGCGAGGAAGGCTAGACCCACCAGCTGATCCTTGCAAGGAGGTAAGTTGTCGAGCAATTTGTGACTAGATCCACTCTCGCTCGTTGATGTCACAGGGAATGTAAGCATAGAGTCAGGCAAGTGTTGATCCCGCTCTTCACCATGGCGAAGGTCGGGGTAAGTTAATGGGTAGCTGAGAGGTTGGACCCTTTCTCCTTTGTGAGGGTGGTTGGGCCAAGGGGAGCTAGACCCTCCTATCCACCCCCACGAGGTAAGTTGTCTAGCAATTTGATACTAGACCCACTCCTACTTATGCGTTGGTGCCACAAGAAAGGGAAGTGTCGGGTAAAGCTGGTGCTAATCTTGCTCTTCACTGCGGGAGGGATAAAGCAACCTTAGGGCGTAAACCACCCCTTTGGATCCCCCAGGGAGGTAAGCAGGACTGTAGGAGAGCCGCTTGTTTGCATGCATGTGTATGCCAAGGAGTCTATTCCGAAGGAAAAATATTGAGGAATCCGAACGATGTTCGAGTGGGGTTGTATAGCTGGTGTTCTGCATTGCAGGAATAAATTATGTTAGTAAAAACAAAATCTACATAAGTTTTGAGGGAGACAAACTGAGGCGTTTAACCACCGTGATTGATTTTTGCTTGATCGAAATTGCCCGCTGTTGGTGGCAATTTATTGGTTGCACTTTCTTTTTCTTCTTGCCTTTATTTTTCTTCTCCATTCTCTTACTTTTTTTTTCTTTTTTGTTGTTGTTGTTATTGTTGTTGTTGAGATGCACGCCTTTGAGATACATACTTGCCTTTCCTTCTCTTATTCTGTTAGTCTTTTTCTTCTTTTATTTTATTTTATAAATAGCTTGATTGGCACACATTGTGAAGCATTGACCGTGCATGGCTGATGAGTTTTGCCTACCACTAGGTGTTTGATTTGCTTGCTAGGATGCAATCTGAGATGGTAAAGTCATGCCTGACAGTGGAGGGTGGCCGAGATGCATGGCGTTGGTGCATACGGTTGCCTGTTTGCCTGAGTGCATTGGCTGTGATGGTCGATTGCACATAGCCATTGGGCAGTCCGCTATGCTCTTGCCCACTTGTGCATGGTAGGATGTAGTGGGTAGGATGCATGGGCGAGACGCAGGGGCAAGAGAGAAACTCCAATGGGCGAGGTGCATGGCCAAGTTTAGTAATGTGCCAGGCTGAGCGAGTGGATTCCGTGGGCAAGGAGTGGGTGGTCAACGAGTAGACTACAGAAGAGGTGGTTGTCCGCCAGTGATCTGTCGGGAGTTGGTTGTTCTTTGCCATGGAGATCAGTGCCATGTAAACATTGGCCAGGTTGAGTTGTTTGTGGTCATGAAGGAGGGGCTCCGTGGGTGCATGGTTGGGAGCTTGCCCACTTGCATGACCAAAGTGCTTGTCGTGCACTGAGTGGGAGGTGCCCGCCAGTAAGTGGCAGAGTGTCCATGGTGGCTGAGTCGTGGCATTCTAGTTGAGTCCAAGATGCAGGTGGGCAAGTTAGGACCTGTTGATGGGTGAGTCGAGACCTGCTGGTGTGCATGGCTGAGTCGAGTCTCCTGTAGTCGGGATGAGATGCATGCAAGGCCGAGATTACAATGGCTAAAGAGAGTGGGCCCTTCACGGGGGATCGAAAAACACCCTAGGGCATGGGGGGGCATGCCCACCACTGGGTAGCCAAAAAACACCTCGAGCTCAACATGTGAACGTGGGTTAGTTCGGTTGGGGATCTTGTGTCGGCGGCAAAAAGAACCTATTGTGGCCACGTCATGACCGCTACTGGTTTTCATAGTTGCTCTATGTCGGACTGGGCACAACAGCAATGTTGTGGCGTAGGCAGTTCTAATGTGAGGAGCTTTTTGCGGGGTAGGAGTCTTCGCTGGAGAGGGCCACCCTCCCTTTAAACAAAAAACTCTAGCAGTCTAATTGTTCTACTTGGCCCACGGTTGTCAGTCGTAGGGTGATTGTTGTGCTCCAGCAGTTCTACCGTGCACAGTGTACCCTTCTCCCTACAATGGATCACCTCAAGGGAAGGATGAAAACCACTAATGAACCACGTGGTGGCCATCGGTGGTGCTCACTGGGCTCATGCTCGCACCGGACATGTGGCTACAAGCCATTGCCTGCCAACCTTAGTGGTCGAAGACCACTTTTGGGCTAGCAGAAGGCACTGACGAGATGCTAGGGGGGTCACTGTGTGACGCCCCCAAATTCCGTTTGGGATTGGACGGACATTTGAAGCGTCGAGACATGCAACACAAGGTTACCTGCCCCCGTTCATGACATATAAGATGCAATAATCCTAACATGCATCTAACATTATGCAATATTCGCAGCGGATAATTTTTTTTCTTTAGCAATACTATGCACCAAACTGAAAATATCCCAAAGTACTGGAGATGCAACTCCATCGTACAAGTAGTAATTTAACTACTATATTAACATTAACGACGCACCGTCCTTCAGTCGACTGTGTCTAGTTGGTCAGCTCCTGATCTTCCTTCAGGTCCTGTAACAAGATCTACCATTCGGGGGGAATGGTAGTTGGGACTACACAGTGAGATTTGATTACAAATCTCAGCAAGTTAACAAAAAACTTCCATACAGACTAATGATGCATGTATGACAGTAAAAGCATAAATGCATAATCAAATTCATAAATAATTAAAGCATAACTTAGCGTACAACATAGCATAATTGACATAGCTTAAATTGAATCATGAACTGAACTTGACTTAGCATGAACTTGCTCTGAAACTTGAATTAACATGAAAAATACATACTCCACAGTTGTTGTGGCCCCATGTATTCTACGTGTAAATACATACTCCACAGTTGTTGTGGCCTCATGTATTCTACGTGTAAATACATACTCCACAGTTGTTGTGGTCCCATGTATTCTACACAAACTTGACTTAACATTAAAAAATACATACTCCACAGTTGTTGTGGCCCCATGTATTCTACATAAACTTGACTTAATATGAAAAATACATACTCCACAGTTGTTGTGGCCCCATGTATTCTACGTGTAAATACATACTCCACAGTTGTTGTGGCCCCATGTATTCTACACAAACTCAATGCAGTTAAATACATACTCCACAGTTGTTGTGACCCCATGTATTCTACATAAAGTTGACTTGAACATAACTTGAAATACATGACCAACTTAAGAGAGAAACATTTCGTAACATGGCATAACATATAATAAACAACATATTTAACATGACATACTTGCAACAATGAATATTACATGACTTGACATACATGTAATAGATGGCATACTTAGCATGACTTACTTGTAACGTACAATAATACATGACAGAATATATTATGTAACAGATAAAAACTGATGACAGAATAAATTCTGTATAACAGACAATTACGTGATAACTTAGCATGGCATGACATATATAATAACACATATACATATACTGTAGTTCCTTTACTTAGCACACATACACAGTAGACTGCTAGTAAGTTAAAAGCTAACTTACCTCGATCTCCGCGTTTCTTATAAAACTTCAAGTGCGATCACGAGGAACTGTAATTAGTGATTCTAAAAGTTAGAACTAAATCACTAATAATTTGAAATACGAAAAATACTAACTTAAAGAGTAAAATTTTTATTTTACTCTCTACATGTGGGAAAATGACCGTTTTACCCATAACTTAAGGATTTTGCATACTAACTCTAAAAGTTTCCAACCAATCAATTACTTTAAACGTTAATAATTATAGATAGAGGTTTATACCATCACGATGCACATCACACGGTGCATCGCCATACAACACGGAGTACACTCCATGTATACTCCCTTCCTTCTACGCCACACATCACTACAGCACACGTCACACGACGCGTCTCTGCACTACACAGAATACGCTCCACGCGTACTCTCTTCACACATCATGCCATATCACAACTACGGCATCCATCTCATATCCACACTTCATGGTACAATCCACATTACTATAATTCAAGCCCAATACTTCACAACTACATTTCGCTTCACAACTACGCAGCGAACTCCACAATTATTAATTACGCATTCTACGATCCAATCAATCAACTATTTTAAACGTAAATAATTAGAGATAGAGGGTTATACCATTGACGGGCTAACCCGTGCGTCGCTCGCTGCTCGTCACGGTTATGCGTCGGAGGAGCGTACGTGGCGGTAACACCGCGTACGGTGGCTGTCCACCACGTAAAGTGGTAGTTTGAGCTTGAGAAAAGCTAGGCGTGGCCTTGGAAGACTCATGGTGGCCTCGTGGTGGTCAAAGGTGGCGGAGCACGTCGGCATCATGCTGTGAACAGTAAATACGAAATGCTAGGTGTTCGCTTGAGGTGGATGAAAGCCATAGAACTTCATGGGAAGCTAGGGAAAGGTAGAGGAACATGTGGTGAAGCTGTGGTGGCGAGGTGGTGGCCATACGGTGGCTGACGGCGGCGGATCGGCCGTTTGAAGCCATTTTCGGCCTTGGAGAGTGAGGGAGAGTGAGAGCTCCACATAGCTCCGTTGGCCATGAAATTTCTTGGGAAAGTTCATGGTGATGAGAGGAACAAGGTGGTGGTGGTGAAACACCATGGGTGGCCGTGTACGGTGGTGCACGGCGGTGCAACCGAACGTGTGTGTGTGAAGACCCATCGGAGAAAAAGTGAGAGTTAGGGGAAAAGAAGGACATGGGGAGGAAGCTCTTGACATGGTGGTTCCATTGGTGGTGCTTGGTGGCCGTTTCGGCTGTGTATGGTGGTCCAAAGAGGTGAAAAAAGGTTGAAGACCCATTTCTTTGAAGGGAGATAGAGAGAGACTCGGTGGTCGGTAAAGTACACCACCGGTGCAGTGGAGGTCGCCGGTGAGGGAGGATCACGCCGGTGTGGGAGGTGAGGCACGGCGGCCGGAGGTGGCGCCGGTTGGAAGCTTGGACCGAATGGACATGGAGGAACCAACATGTACGTCGGCCATGAAGAGGAAAGAGAGGAGAGAGAAAAGAGAAAGAAGAAGAAGAAAAGAAAAAAAAGAAAAAAGGAAAAAGGAAAAAGTGAAGGGAAAAGAATAGGAGCCTGGGTATTTAATCTCAGTCCTACACTTCGGGATCCTCAAAAGGATCTAACGATGAGTTTAAACACTGATTTAAAAACGCGTAAGTATTTTATTTAAAATAAACACTTTAATAAAACACTAAGAGAAATTAAGATAGAATATTATTTTATAAACTAAAGTTTATAAAATAATATTTCTTCATCATTATCTAAATTGATAATATATCATTAATCACTCAAAGAGGATAAAACCATTTAATTTAAATAAGAGTTTTTAACGTAAGGTTAAACCTCTTAATATTTTAAAACAACTAAAATATTTAATATAAGATATTATCCACAATTATAATATTTTCAGAGCTCATTAAAATATTATAATTGTGCTACATTAAAACATACTTATCTAATAATACTGAAAATATATTTTATAGATATTTTCATAATATTTAAAATATTCGTAAGCATTAAAATATCTATTTTATTTTGAAATCCGCAAGATAGTTTTCAGAACATGCCATCGAGATACAGTACGTAGAATAAATTTCAATACGTAGATCGAAGCTCATAAAGAAGAAGAAGAAAGGAGCGGATATTACAATAAGCTAACTTATAGAGTTTTCACGGGGTTTCCAATAGAAATTCCTTAAATTAAATTTTCTAGCGGGTTGTTACACACTGGCTACCGTACAAGGCCCACAGTGGCCAACTATGGCCCTTTTGGGTTCCCGGCACTATGCACCCATATTGTGCATGCACAGAGACGTTCATCCATGCACTAACAGCATTGTGCACTTGAGTGCACAGTGTTTGCTTTCTTGTGTGAATGCCTATGCACAACACACTTTCTTTTCTTATTTAAAATGCATGCTGACAATGTACATAAAACGCACAAAGGACTTACATTTCAAATGGCCAAGGAGTTTGGGTTTCCGGTTTATACGTTGAGTGCATGGAAAAGCACTTATGTGCAGTGCCCTTAATCGCCTAGTCGAGGAAAGGTTCACTCGCCCATTTTCCATAGTAGTGCTTTTAATAAAAATAAAAGTGGAAAGACCAAAGATACTTATCTGGAAGAGTTTCATTTGCTCCTTCAGAGATTATTTAGTGCGTCAAAAAATCTTCCTTATTTCACTTCCTATGTATAAAATTAATTCAGATCCCATAGACAACACCAATTGTTAACGCCTAAAAATGACACAACAGGTCGGAATGGGAGAAAGATCAATTCCTAGCCCTATTGAGGCTATTCGGGCCTCGATTGATATTGTGTGGAGCTCCTAGCAGTGGTCCGATGCGGCTGTACAATATTTGTGCATACATCCATGATAGCAAATAGTAAATAAATGCAGGAAAAATAAAGAGAGTGAGATACACATATTTATGTGATTCAGCACTAGGCCTACATCCATGAGGGTTCGAGAAATGGATGATTCACTATAATAAGTTTGTTTTATAGTCTCTTATGGTCTCTTATCTTCACTGTACAATAAATCTCGAAGGTCTGTCTTTTGGTGGAGATATCGTCGCAAAAACTACTTTCGTGAGGTTGAAGAAACCTTTGTGGAGAAGTCTGGCCCAAAATCCCTGAGTCGTTTATCCGTTCCTTTTATTTCTACCACTTGCTTTACGTCTATTCACATCTTCTTTATGTCAAATCACTCATTTTCCCTCTTGACACTTTGCACTCCCTCAATCCTTTGCCTCCTCCTTCCCTTTCTCTTTCTTCCCTCCTTATGAGTCTCCCCCTTTAGGCTAGGCCTAGGAAACACTATGGGAGAAAGATCCATTCTCAACCCTACTGAGGCTATTCGGGCCTCGATCGGTATTGTATGGAGCCCCCGACAATGGTCCAATTTAGCTGTATGGTGTCCGTGCATATATCAATGATAGCAAAATAGTAAATAAATGCAGGAAAAATAAAGAGAGGGAGACACACATATTTAAGTGGTTCGACATTAGGGCTACATCCACGAGGGTTCGAGGAGGGGAGGATTTACTATAATAAGTTTGTTTTGCAGCCTCTCATAGTCTCTCATCCTCACTGTATAATAAATCTCGAAGGTCTGTCTTCTGGTGGATATATCATCGCTGGAACTCATTTCATGAGGTTGAAAAAGCCTTTTCGAAGAAGTCTGGCCCAAAATCCCCGACATCGTCTGTGTTTGTGCCTTTTATCTTCTGCCTCTTACTTTATGTCCATTCACCTCTTCTTTATGTCGCATCACCCATTTTTCCTCTTGAAA
This sequence comes from Carya illinoinensis, assembly GCF_018687715.1. Classification (NCBI taxonomy): domain Eukaryota; kingdom Viridiplantae; phylum Streptophyta; class Magnoliopsida; order Fagales; family Juglandaceae; genus Carya; species Carya illinoinensis. Next base: position 22,090,948 of record NC_056763.1, read on the forward strand.
CTCTGCACTCCCTCAGTCCTTTGCCTCATTCTTCCCTCTCTCTTTCTTCCCTCCTGATGAGTCTCCTCCTTTCAGTTGGGCCTAAAAAATACTATGGGACTAATATATTTTATCCCCTACAGAAGTGTTTTTTAATGAATTTATGATTTTTATTTATTTTTAAATATTTAAGGGGTTTAAAAAAATGTTTGAAAAAAAAGAAAAAATAAAATAAAATTTTCTTGCTCGTTGAGGATCACCGAGGATTAGGAATGTAATCGGTTTGGTTCAATCTAATTTTGTATATCTTTTATAACCAGACAGTATTCTCCAGTTTTGAAAATTTAAGAACCGATTCACTACCGAAACCCGAACTTTCGATTTTTCTATTTTACGGATTATCTATATTTGTAATAATATGAGTTTACATATACCAAACTATTAGTCGATTTATATTATAATCTAAGTACACCATTTTATAATAATAAACACATACTATTATAGTATTGAATTTAACTATAATCTATATAAGTTCTAAAATTTTTATATAAATATATATGATTAAATGTGTAAAAATGTATTTACAAAAAGAATATATATATATATTATAATTTATTATGCCAAAAATATTACTAATTTCATAATTAGATAATAAGGTAGGTGAGTTTGTTTTACATAATACATTGATATGAGATTGTTTTAAAGAAGTAGATGCAATATTAGAAATATTTCATTTTCATAACTTGTTAGAGATTTGTTCTGAAAAATCATTTTTACTTTTGAAAAAAGTAGTCTTTTAAATTGGATGGAACTTCATGGGGACAAATAAATGAGTTTCTTTTGCTTCTGACCTTCAGGGGTTTGGTAATTTTTTAAAATACTTGTATAATGTAGTCATAATTGTACTTCTCCCACAATTTGATAGAAACTTGGTAGGCTAAAAAATAATGGTCTTGAAAGTGGGATGAGGTTTGATAACATATTCTCATTTTATAATCTAGTTTAATTTGGGTAAGAAAATGATAAGTAGTGGACAATGCTTTAATGCAAGTGGATAATCATTTTGAGATGAAAAAATTTTAAAAATTTATTGGGGAGGAACAGGAAAAAGAAGAGGTTCAGGTTCATAATGATCCCACCATAATAAAAACTATCATGTGAGTATTTTAATCTTATGTAATTTTTCAAAATGAATGAACCATGAATAATGCAAATTTTTATTTTGCTTTATCTCATATATATAATAATTTATCATATAATTATTATATATAATCATAATTATTGTAATTTGCTTTTTATATATTATAATTATTATGCTAGAAATATATTTCTAAGTTTATATTAATAACTTAATATTAATGTTTATATTTAATATTAAAATTTTATGTTATATTAATTACAATTTAGTATATAATATATATATATATATAATATATTATAAGAACTTATAAATACATATACTAGTTGAAACCGTTTCGGTTTAAATATGAAAATCGGTATTGTTGGGGCTGTTGAAGCAACCCAAACTTGACCCGAAAAGCTTCATTCCGACCCAATCCAATGCAAGGGATTTCCAGGCAGAAAATTCCAACTAACCAATTATCCGAACCGATTTGGACTTCGGAATTATCGGGTTTTTCGAGCCGACTTGACCTGTAGTCTTGCCTCTATAGGATCTCTCGAGTTGCATCCTTCCATCCCTGCATGACTTGGATCTAAAATTAAATAGAATCCAAACAAGCAGAGAGGACAAGATGAAATTAAATGGTGCTTTATAGGGAAGGAGAATTGTAGATATATGATAAAAAAGATATGGAAGAATGATAAGAGAATCTCATACATACCAGACTGACAAGGCATCCACAGCAAATTCTACAAGAATCTAGTCATTAGAATTAGTATTTTGTATTACCAATTCTCCAAGCTGCAAAATCAAAAAGAACATGAACTCATAAGCAAAGAATTAACCAAATTAAATGAACGGATGTCGAAGGAAGTAAGGAAATAAAGTCTAAATTAATAGAGAGATACCAAAGCATGACTCTTAAAGCAGCTGAGAGTTTGAGAAACTCCCAAAGTCCAGAAAAAGCTTCCATGGAAAATCCAGACCAAGTCAAAGGACACCCACCACACACAGTATAGCCATACAACCCAAAATCCAAGACCCACCACAAGATATCTAAACAAAAATTTGCAATGGGGATGAGAAAAAAAGAGGATAGAGAGCAAGATAGAGGATTATTGCTTACCTTGCAAGAGAATAAAGAGCAAGAGAGAGGTGACGAACAGAAGAAAAACTTGGAGTTTTCGAGTTGCTATGAAGAGCCAAAGTCTAGAAACTCAAAGACGTTGCCTTGGTGGATTACCAAATGATGACGTTTGGTGCAATGGTGATTCATGGTTGCAATTCAAAAAAATTTCGAACCGTTTTTCAATAGCGGTTACGGAAATTCCAACTTCCGTTTAATTTCCATGCGGGTCGGTTGTTTTGGGTCAGGTCAATCTGGAATCCTTGGCCCATTCGGTTATTGGTTATTTTTTTACAACCCTAGGTATTGTATCAGTTTAGGATCAAGTTTGATTTTTAAAAATCAATATAAGACCAAATCACTTACAAATCAGTTTAGGAAACGCCCAACAACCGTAGAGGCTCTTTGCGTGAAACACTGCATCTCCACCCCTCCCACGAAGAAACCTCTAGTTAGCCCACATAGACCAATTTTCCTCCCTTCATCAACCCCACCTACAAGCCTTTTTTCAATAACCCAAAACAGAAAAAGTGCCCCCCACCGTGCACTGCCTCTAACAAACGAACCACGAAAGCAAGCCACCCACATCGCAGTTCCACCCTCTGACCATCGTTGCCTAACCACGCAACACCATAGCCCAGCCATTGCCTTGCACACCACGCATCCATTCCAATCGCAAACAACCTAAAACAACAACTCCAATCTGTCTCGTAGCAACAGCCCAAATGAAAAATCCGCATGCTGAGATCTCCTCCATACGACGAAAGCTACTAGTCATTGCCCAGCCACCGTGTGACCCAACCGAACCACCCAACTCAGCCCGTGTGTCCCTTGTTTTTGTAACACTTGGGTCCAGTACTAAACTATTTTCAAAACTTTTTTTAATTTATAGATGCGAAAAAGCTATTTGAATTTTTAAATATCTGTTTAAAATATAGACTAAAGGCTAAAATCTTTGTTTTGGTAGTTTATAATTTTACCTTAGATTTGATAAGTAATTTAAAAATCTTTTTATAGGCCGAGATATTTTCTTTATCTAGTTGAATTATGTTTTTGAGTTTGAGTCGAAGTCTAAAAATTTAGAAAACCCTTTTTAAATATTTTCTACGCTATCGAAACTAGGGGTGTACAAGCAACCGTGGAACCGCCCGTGACTGACTCAGACCGGCCGTTGGAGGCCAAAACTGGCCGAAACTGCCAAAGAACCTGTCGGCGGGCGGCAACGATTTAGCAAAACCGACTATAGTCGGTTCGGTCACGGTTTGAGGCCGACTCAAACCGCTGAACCAACCGATGTAATAATACTCTTTTTTTTTTTTAAATTTTCTCAATATGAAATGACGCGTGGAACGGCGTCGTTTTACCCTAGACTTTTGTTTCTCACACAGATTAAACGACGCCGTTTATTATTAAACCAAACAGCATCGTTTTGTCTATAAGGTGAGAAAAAAAATTAGAACGGCATCGTCCGGTATTAAACCAAACTGCGCCGTTTCGAAATTACACAGTCATCCTCTTTGCCTTCTTCCCCTTTCTGCGTTTCAGTAACCCTCTCTCTCTCTCCTCTACAACTTTCTCTCTCTACTCTCTCAGACGATCGACGCTGCCAGAGGGGAATCGAGAACCGATCGTAAACCGTCAGAGAGCCGCCGGAGTCAATACGGCCGATTTTCCTCCTCCCCGTCGACCGGTTACGGTCGGTCTGTCCACCATTTCCTCTCTCATTGGTTGGCGACAGTTCTACCCAAAAACCACGCCGAAGGAGTCGGTTTTCACCCCTAATCGAACCTATGCCCTAAATATTTGAAATCGACCTACCCAATCACCCAAGAGCCCGAACCCATCCACTTAAGAATCAACTACCAGAATCTTTTCCACTTCCATGCACGTCGCGCATGTCACTCATGTACGTTACTCCTTTTTTTACCTCTAGGGATTTCAACAGCGGCTATTTTATCACTACTTTGATGAAGCTACCATATTTATCTTCTCCCCCGATTTTCTCTCCATTTGTTTCTCACTCCCTACGATTCTGCGGTTTACCCTTTCGGTTTCTCACATAAAATCTTCCTCTCAATAGATTTAGATACTCAAACTCTCCCTGCTTGTCAATCCGTATCCCACCCCATCACGGCTCTATCACTTCCGTTCTCACTGCATACCCGTCTCTTTCTCTATATATATTTATACCGTTAGATCTCCTGCATGAAGAAAACTCCAAGCCGCAAACCTCCTTTGAAGCCTTCCCTTCCATGCTCGCTGCTCCCCTCTTCAAGCACCACTCCAAGTCATAATGCTTCAGTGAAGCACCTCCTCCACGTAGCTGCCCATCCCCACTGCCCAGTCCCACGCGAAATCTGACAAACACCTTGCCCCTTTCATCAACCGCAACCACCCACACGCACGGCAACACCACCACAAGTCGCTGACGTGGAAGCCCCTGTTTTAGCCTCCTGAAACAGAGCAACGACAGCCTTATCCTCAACCCCTTTTCGGTGCCACCAGTCACGGCAAGGAGATACAGCGGCGTCGATCAGTAGAGCCTCAGAAAACGCAGGTCGTTTCACCCGAGGTCCGCCGTGACCACCTGCTGGTAAGCTCACGCCGATCCTCCCCATGCATAGCCTCTCTGCGTTTTCTTGTTCCTTCCGTAATCTCTCTACCTCTCATCGGTTGATCTCTCTCTCATCTCTCTCTCTCTCTGTGCTCAGCAGCCCAGCTCGCCGCGTATCCACCGTCCACTTCCCAGCTCTTCGCGCAACTCCTTCCCGCACGGTGAGCGTGCCCCTACTGCGTGGTTAAATCGGGAAGCTTAAACTGTCTTAAGTTTCTGTTGCTCCCGTGTCTTCCCATAGTCCATTGCACTTTATGTTGATTAAAACACCCTGCCTTTAGATGAGTGTTAAATCTACTTCTTCTGTACGAGGACTTCATTTTATATTTATAAGTTACAAAGAAAATAGACAAAGAATTGAATTATATTATTAGTAATAATATATATATATAAATATATATATATATATATATATATATATATTTGTTCAAATTATAAATTTCGGAAGGGAATGATATGTACAAAATTCTTATTTTTAAACCCCTTTAAAAAGAAACTAGTTAAGTATGCATATATATATTGAATAAAAGTTGTTGGTTACTTTAATAGATTTTTGTTATTTAGTATTAAATTTTTAAAGTTATATTTCAGTAGGTGGATTTTTAGATTGAGCCTAAGTTTTTTTGGTAGAAAATTATTAGATTTATTTTAGATGGCTTATTTTAACTAGGTTTCGTTTTATATTTTTTTTAGTATGTTATGTTAAGTTATTTTAAAGTGAAATGATCTGGGGTTGAGTTCGGGTTCTAAAATTATTTTAGGTCGGGTAATATTTTATTTTTATTACAAAGACTTTTTTTTTTTAAATGAGTTGAGTTTTTATTTCTTAAATAAACCGGTGTTTGAGTTGGCATTAGGTTAAGTATATTAAGTGGATAATTGATGACTTTGGAAAATGATGGTATTTTAGAAATTATGAGAATTTAGAATAGGTTAATTTAACATTTCGGCTTTAAATATTGAAATATGTGTTCGACCAAAAATTTTCGAGAATTATGTGACTATTTTATAGGTAATGATTAATTTTTGTTTTGTACTATTGTGGAAAAATTTTAAAAAGCTAATAAGTTCAGGTAAGCGGGGTTCTTATGCTAGACTTTGCATAAAAAAAATAAACTGAGACTAATTTTGAAAAAATATGCATATTTTGTTATGAAAATAATTTTGAAACAACTTCAGTTATTTATCTGCATTACTTATGAAATTATGTATGAGAATAAAAAAAAAAATTTGGCATGACTGGTGTGGATATGAGCTTATGAGAATTTAGTTTTATACAAAGAAATTATGTATAAGAATAAACTAATTTATGTTATTGAGAATTTCTTTGTTGTTCTTATGAAGGAACATTGATATTTGGATTGAGTAAATAAATTAATATTTTATGGAGTTTTCTAAATTTTATAATTGTGATATTGAAATTGATATTAAATAATAAGAGCTAACTCTCCGAATTTCTAAAAACAAGATGTTACAAGAATTGTTCAGTTAAGTATCAGAATTATGAAATATGGGTAAAATGATTTTTAAGTATAGTAAATTACTCGTAGAAGATTTTTAAATATTGTCAAATTTTATTAAGAAATTTTATAATATTCTAATATTTTTTTTTTTTTAGAATCTATAAATATCTCAATAAAAGGTTGAGTTTTAAGTTATAAAAAGTAACTCTCCGACCTTTGCTGCTGCACAGGGGCGTAAGATTCCAAAACCTAGAAGTACTTTCTTCGTTGATTTGACTTCAAGAACCAAGAACATGAGTGTCGAACCTTTTAACAGGTACACTCTCCTGAAGTCGAGGTTTCCCCTCCTTAAAATTTGCCAGAAAATACGTTCGTGTCAATTTTTTTTTTTTAAGGTTTACGTAAAGCTTATTTTCTTGTATGGATGAATTGAAAAAGGCTGGTGAAGCTCGCAGCAAGAGCATTCTACGATGACATAACGATGAAAAGGGATAATAAACCCAAAGAGTGTCGGAGTGACAACAGAGGCATCGCCGTCGTGGTGCTCGACGCGCTCACTAGGTTCAGCCCCACTTTTGTTTGCTTCATAATTTATTGAGATCATGTTTTCTGTTTGTTTTTAAAAAAAACATGTGTTCCTCTTATGAGGCATGCAATAGTTTCGAAATTGGAACTAAAATTTTGGGAGTTTAAATCTAAAAGATGTTCAGATGAAACCGGAAGGTAGAGTGCACCAAATTACTTCCAGATGGGCATTTAAGAAAATTTGAAGCAATATTTTTTTTTGTTGTTGCTGCATTTTTCTTATGTGATTCCCAGACGTCAATGGGCAAGAGAAGAAGATTTGGCCAAGGACTTGAAATTACATTTGAAACTTCTTCGTCGAACCTTGCGATTCTTCGAGGAAGAAAAACTGGTTACCCGAGATCATACGAGAGAGGTCGGTATTGATTTTAGCTCATTTGTTTACTTTCGTGTTGATAAAAATACATTCGGCAAGTAGTTGTATCGGGAAGCATGGCATCATGCCCATAGAATTAAGATCATCCAACATGCATATATACATACGGCTATATATGTGTGTGTTTATATTTTTTCCAATATTCATATTTTTATGTATATATGTTAGTTTCGGTAAAGTTTAACTGAAGTGAAAAGTGAGATGATTAAGCAAGTTCTTACAAGTGATATCGATGGTTTACGACCTCGCATTACGTTGGTGCTAAGTATGGTTTCCTGAATTTCTTCATAAAACCAAGGGAAAAAATGACCATAGTTGTAAGTTGAGGTTCGGAATCACGCTCTCCTTTCTAAATTTCTGTGCCTTTTTTTAAATCCTTTTAATCCGGCTACCAGACCTTGTTAACCACTCTTCTGATGTTCTTATAAATCCTAGCTCGATAAGCTCAGTCCTTGCCCATATCAAATTTGAACCGGCATCACAATCGCTTGGAAAAGCCTCTAATAATGTTCGTAGTTGGTGTCCACCTACCCCAAATATCAATTTTGGAGCTGTGGACATGGATTAGAACACCAAAGCATGTCTATTTATTTATATTCGTTACAAAAATGCTTTTTTCCCAAAACAATAACATAAAAAGAATATAAATTTAACGATTCTTACCATCACCCTTTTAAAACTCCAAATCACAGCCAACAATAATATAAATATTTACGGGTCCCATTATTTACCATCACCCTGCATGCGAAGAAAAAAGGAAAGAAAAGAAATACACCCAATTTCCTACGCACAATAATCCATCATCCATATTATGTGCGGGTCTTACACATGTATTAGTATTCTTTTGGTTTTGCTAGAACACTTTTGTTTACCAACCACTAAAAGGAAAGCAGCTTTTCTTCTGGTTTTATCTGCTCTCAGCCATGCTTTGTTGCAGCTTCACACTTTTCATTCTTGAGTTCATGCATAGTAGCTGTCATATTGGGTTCCCTTTTTTAAGTCCTAAGTGACTTACTGTGATTGCATGGAGGAAATCTATGGTTCTTCGATATGCACCAATAAGTTGGCTCGTTTGTATGAAGTATAAATCATTCAATTAGATATATTCTACCACAGACAGCTCAGGGAGAGAAGATATTTAATGCTGCTGTAGCTGCCACAGTTGCTGGTCAACAGACAGCAAAAGTGGGGGATAAAAAGATTAAGATGCGCACTCGCTCATACTGTTGCCTTGATTATGCTCAGGTTTCTTCCCCATTCTTTCTCTCTCTTAATTTTGTTGTTTGTAAATGCATGTTTAGTTACTTGATAGAGACGAAAAGGCCACATGAACCTTTTCTTTGTTCTTCAACCTTCATTATATAGTTAATCATATGTTGACCAAGTTCTGGCTTTTGCTAAGAGTCCTGAAGGAAAAATGTATTGCAGATATACGATGTGGTTAGGTACAGATTGCAGTGTATGAAGAAAAAAATGAAAGATGAATTGGAGAACAAGAACACAGTTCAGGAGTACATATGCCCTAAATGTGGGAAAAGGTCTCAATGACTGCTGATTTTCTTTTTTAAAGTACTAAAGTCATAGACGGACACATGAACAGGCCTATGAATTTATTTTCTGAGAACTTGTGCTTAAAATGTTTAGGTATACCGCATTGGATGCGAGGTTAATCTCTTTGGATGATGAATATTTTCACTGTGAAAGTTGTAACGGGCAACTTGTGGCCGAGAGTGACGAATTAGCTTCTCAAGAAGGAGGAGAAGGATATGACAATGCAAGGAGGCACATGCTTCAAAAGATGGAGGTTTAGTTTTCTCATGGCTAACTTATGTTTTGGATGTGATCTGTGAGTAGGTAATGGTATAAATTAAGTTGTGATGTTTTGTTAGAAGTGGTTATGCATTGTAATATCGGTATTGTTATCCAATTTTCGTATGCTTACATTTTTTAATTGTCAGAAAATTAATGATATTTCTTAAAGGACATTGTTTGCAAATTATTGTATGTATATTTGTGAGTTTGAAATTAAATATTCGCACTTCAACTTTGGGGTCAAATGTTATTAACTGAAAAAAGAAGAATGATAGAAGCGTCTACTTGGGCTATGCCCTTTGTTCTGTAATAAAATCCACAATTTCTTATTAAAAAAATAAGATGATGAAAACAAAAGCCCCTTGGGGTTTAAGCAATTTTATGAAGATGAGAGTTTTTGTTTGGTGAGTACTCATGTTTTTAAATATTTGAAACCATTTATGTTGTGATACAAGAGGTAAGAAGATTCCTCCACATGTTATAAGGGGCTATGCCTTTTGAGTTCTTTTTAATAAAATCTTCAACTGCTTGTAAAAAAATGTTGAGGTCTAGCTCATTGCTTGGGAATTATGTGGGTTATTGCTCTCTGGTGGTCAGTGGAGGCATTTGCAGATCCAAATTATTCTTTAAAATGGAACTTTCTAAGTAGGAAAATGTCGTGTCTGAGGCTTATCTCTATTAGTCATGTCAAAGCACTCCCAGAATATCCACGTGCTTTTATGTCGCACGTGTTGAAGATTACATATATATCACACATTTATCTAACGAATACAGAGCACCTGGTTACCTATTTCAGAAATTGTATTCTATTTTGTTTTCAATTGTTGATTTGCCAATATGTTTTGGCCCCCCCTAAACGGACTTCTTGGCCCTTGACAAAATCTTTCGTTAGTTATTAGATACTGTATTTGGAAGATGGTGTACGTGGAGTAGTGCTGCACTTTTAAATGAACTATTCATAAGTTAAGGAAATGCAGTCCCTTGTATTAAATATGTAGCTTCAAGCCTGTCCTTCGTGCACAGTTCTTGTGCCTTCAAGAGAAGTAGTTTCATAGCAATTCATGCAACCCTCATGTTCTTTAACCATTTTGCTGGATATTATATTACGTTGCCATTTCTTTCTCTATCCTTTGTGTGTGTTTGGGTGCCCGGCCAAGCACGCATGCATTGGCCCTCAGCACGATGTTGTGTCAATTTTTTCTGGCTATCGTACTAATCTTTACCGCATATGTCGGCTTTATGGGCTAGGTGATTTCAATCTGTTTGTTATGATGGTTATTTATTTTTACATAAGGCTTGTCTTCAAGTTGACTTGACATGCAATCTTTGCTAGTTATGGGACTTCTTATGTACCTATTAAAAAAAAAAATTATGGTACTTCTTATTTATAGTACTTTCTCATTCTTTTTTGAATTATCAAAATGGAACGAGTGCAGGTACAACTCAAGCCTTTAGTGGAGCAACTTTGTAGAGTAAAAAACTTGCCTGTTCCTGAATTTGGTGGTCTTCAAGCATGGGAGGCTCGAGCAAGAGCTGCTGGTCGTGCAGCAAATGGTGATTTTAGTGCCATTGATCCTTCTAGATCTTCTCAGGGGCTGGGGTATGGGCCTTTTTTAGGAGACACTAAGGTACCTTCTCCTCATATCTTTTTCCTTTTGTATGTATGATTTTTGGGGTTTGAGGAGGAGCCTAAAACTTGATTGTTTATTTCTTTCTGTTTCTTTTATAAATCAAACCTTCATTGTTTCTTGACAGCATATTGTTGATATTATACTTATCCTTTTATGATGTTGATATCATACTAAGTGTGTTATGATAAATTTTGTGCCTGTCAGGATTTCTGACCACATTAATAAGGCTTGCAATTATGACAGTGTGAACGGAAGATTCCTGATAGACCCAAATATACTTTTCATTGTTTCTCTTGATTTTTCCAATACTGGTATCTGATTTAGGCTGGTTGATTTGCTCTAATGCTAGGCCAAATTGTCCAAAATGTGTTGGGACTTAATTTGTCACAAAGTTGTGATGAAATCCTTAGTAATGGCTGATCTTTAAGCCATATAAATTTTTCTTCTAGTCAAGAAAATGTCTGGGTTCTTAAGATCCTTACTATGAAGTTCATGTATTTCATGTATAACCAGAATTTAATATTGTAACATGTAAAATACAGAGATATTCTCCCGGAATGATTTTTATAACATAAAAAAATGCATACTCAAAGGTCTATGCAGATCTATTGTTATTAATTGTTGGGTGTGCAGCCCCTTAGTTTCATACTTCGAAAATATCTTTCACAAATGAATGTTGACGAATTATGAGCAGTTTATGGTTGGGTCTTGGCAGATTGAAGTTGACTTTTCTGGGGCTGAAGGCAAGCGAGATAATACTAAAACTGAAAATAAGAGTGCATCTCCGAAAGTTTTGCCGCCATGGATGATCAAGGAAGGAATGAACCTGTCAGAAGAGCAACAGGGAGAGGTCAAGCAGGAGTCAAACATGGACGGCGGCTCAGCATCTTTAGAATTTTCAGATGACAAGAAGTCAACTATCGTGAATGATGATAAGAAGAATGTACAGGTTCATGCAATAAGAAACATCTCAGAGAATCTAATAGTTTATTTCTTGCCTTGATCTGCATCATATTTTTCCTTACCCTCTTTTTGTATCTTGTTTTTATTTATACCAAAAAATATTTTGTTCTCCTCCCCCTTTATTTTTATTTTCCTTTTTTTTTTTTTTCTGATTTCAGTTCATTTCTACTTCTTGATTAATTGCTAGGATGAGTATATCAAGGCTTACTATGCCGCCTTACTCAAGAAGCAGCAAGAGCTAGAAGAAGCTGCCAAGCAACAAGATGAATTGTCAAATGCACAATCCTTCAATGGTATCTCTGGCATGACTTCTAATCGCCAAGTTGGAATGAAATCGAAACGGGAGGAGGATGAGGGCGACGATGTGGAATGGGAAGAGGCTCCAGTTGCAGGTAATAACAATGTTATACTCTGTGTTCAATTCAAGTTTTTTTCTCTTTTTTGTATATTTTCGTATCTCATAAATAGTCAGTTAATGTCTATGCTAACAAAGAATTAATACAACATAATGGTATTCAGTTTTTACTATTTCTAACTGTAAAGTTTCCATGTGATATTGTTTAAAAAATAGCCTTGCTATGAAAAAGTTTCATATATAATTAAGGTTTCATATATAATTAAGGTGAAGGAGATGTTTCATGAGTCAGTTAGGTTGTGGCAACCAATTGTCGAGGTCAAGAAGTGTTTATCAATCGATAACAATTGTATGGAAATAAAGACGATCTTGTGTAGGTTATTAGAAGGCATATGTAACAGAAATTGAGGAGAAAGTGTCTTAAGATTGCTCAAGATATTTTGGTCATTTTATGCAGGGGGCAGTGATCTTCCCCTCAGCCTCATGTTCACATGGGGGAGGAAATGTCATTTGGTCCCAGAGTAAAGGGAAAACGATTCTAGTTTTGAAAAATGGGCAAGTTTCCAGGAAACAAGTTGGCACGCAACACCTTAATGTCGCATTTTAAGCAGCAGCTAATTTGAGATACATCTTTCAATCTGCCATTATTGGTCCACTCATCTGCACAGGCACTTGCAAAAACAATTTCTGTATTAAAAAATATGGTGAATTAGTGTGACAATGTGTATGTTACCATTAGTTGGACCGAAAAAAGTTCCATATATGAGGTATTTTTTTGAAAATTTGACACCAGCGAAGAACGCTAAAGCTAGGTGTTCATCGGTATGATGGCGTTAATGAAAATTTTAATTTTTGTAGTAGTTTTTTTTTTTTTTTTTTTTTATTATTGTATTGATTGAACAATAATGACTGAAGTGGTTCGGTGGCCATTGACCGTATGTTTCCCATAATTTTTTACAGGCAATGCAAATGAGAATTACAAAGTTCATCAAGCTAATGTTTTGGGAGACGACATAGATTGGGAGGAAGGTTGAAGAGAGTAGTGGAAGGTTGAAGATAGTAGTTTTCTAGCCTAACTGGCAGATTGTCATGACTTCATTTTATCTGTCAGATATTTTTAGCCCGCAGAATCGTGGTTTGGTGGCCATTGACCGTATGTTTCCCATAATTTTTTACAAATGCAAATGAGAATTACAAAGTTCATGACTTGAACATTCAAGCTGATGTTTCGGGAGATGAAGATGACAACGATATAGATTAGGATGAAGGTTGAAGAGAGTAGTTTTCTAGCCTAACAGGTATGTCAGAGTTGGCAAAAATGGAGTTGAGCAACATTAAGCATGGTAAATGGTGAAAAGACAATAGAGCAAGAGATAGTAAATGACAAAGCATGAAAAGGAAATAAGTCTGTAAAATGTTGTGTATTTCATGCTGTACAGTGACTACGAATATATAGAAGGAATCAGTTAAACCTATACAATGCAAAATACTGAAATATCCCTAAACATTTATACAAATGACTACTTGTCCATGTGAGTCTATTGCACATTCTGTTTTACATTTCTTGAGTTGTTTGGCAACGTGATAGATGATGTGTTATTTTGTAATATCCCCCGCAAGATGGAGAATAGATATTTTCTATCTCCATTTTGGATAGTAACAAAAGAAATTGTGATGATGGCAAGGCCTTTGTGAATATGTCTGCAAGTTGAGAAGAAGAACGAATTGGACAGGGCCGCAAGAAACCAGCTTGAATTTTGTCACGAATGAGATGACAATCCATTTCGATGTGTTTGGTGCGGTCATGGAAGACCGGATTCTTGGCAATGTGAAGCGCGGCTTGATTATCACAATATAAGTCAATTGGGATTGACACAGGGAGGTGCAAATCTTTAAGTATATAAGACAGCCATTGTAATTCGCATGAAGTGGTGGCCATGGCCCTATACTTAGCCTCGGCAGAGGAGTGAGAAACAACTGACTGTTTCTTTGATCGCCATGAGATGAGTGAGCGACCAAGGAAAATGCAAAATCCCGTAACCGATCGACGTGAATCAGGGCAAGATGCCCAGTTGGAATTTGAGTATGCACGAAGAGTAAGTGTGGAGCTGGAAGGAAAAAACAGGCCCTGAGCTGGAGCTTTTTTTATGTAATGTAAGACTTGCTGAGCAGCGTGAAGGTGTGTTGATTTAGGAGCTGTCATAAATTGACTCAAGTGCTAAACTGAGTAGCATATATCTGGTTGAGTGATGGTGAGCTAGATAAGTCTTCCAAGTAGGCGCCGATAAGGAAGAGGATCCGAGAGAGTTTCTCCTGTGTCTTGGCCAAGTTTGATATTTTAATCCATTGGGATTTTGAGGGGACAAGAGCCAAGTGAGCCAGCATCGGCTAAGATGTCTGTGGCATATTTCCACTGGCAAATAAAAATTCCCTTAGAGGATCGAGCAACTTCTATGCCGAGAAAATAACGGAGATTGCCAAGAGATTTAATCTGGAATTGATCTTGGAGAAAAGCTTGAAGAGTATCAATGGATTTCATGTGAGAACTGGCCACTATGATATCATCAACGTAAACGAGAAGGGCAGTGAATGAACCATCCTTGAGTTGGGTGAAAAGGTTATGGTCGACTTTGGACTGCTAAAAACCAAAATGGAGTAGAGCAGTAGAAAATTTTTGGTACCATTGTCGCGAGGCTTGTTTCAAGCCGTAGAGACTTTTATTGAGTTGACAAACTCGTGAGTCAGATCCTTTAGAAAAACCCGGAGGTTTGTCCATGTATACTTCTTCATCTAAGTCGTCGTGGAGAAATGCATTTTGGACATCGAATTGCTTGAGGTACCAGCCTTGAACAGATGCAGCTGCCAACAAGGTTCAGACAATAGCTAATTTAGCTACGGGTGAGAAAGTTTCAGTGTAGTCGAGTCCTTCTTGTTGTGTAAAGCCTTTAGCGACCAAGCGCGCCTTATACCGTTCGATACTGACATCTGAGTTATGTTTAATCTTGAATATCCACTTACAGCCGATAGCATGCTTGCCAGGTGGTAATTCAACAAGAGACCAAGTGTTATTGAGTTCAAGAGCAGCTATCTTAGATTTCATAGCCTCACACCAATTAGAATTTTAATAGCTTCACCATATGAAGAAGGTTCAATAGAAGAAGAAATAGCAGATGCAAAGGAAAAATAAGAGGGAGATAACTTGTGAAAAGAAAGAGTGGCAGAGAGAGGAAAAGGCTTACCAGGTGCGCAGGGTGTATCCTCGGACAATGATAAGGAAGAAGCAGTGGAAGCATGAGTCTGCTGCAATTGAAAAGATTCCATGGTTTGTAGGGGAGGTGGGTTGAGTGTGGAGGGGCAAAGGTATTGGTTAAGATGGTTTGGGGGTTTACGTAGACGGGTGGAACGTCGTAGTGGGGGTGGTGGAGGGGGCAAAGGTATTGAGGATGGGGAGATGAGTTGTGGTTCGGTAGTTAGGGACACGGAAATATTGTGGGGGTCATCAAAAGAATCTGGTTCAGGTAATGTGTAATTAGGAAGATGTGAAGGAGTGGTCAACGTATTTGAGTTGAGTGGTGGATTTGGATTGGAGATTAGAGATGGAGTATGAAAAGGGAAGCGATGTTCATGAAAAATAACGTCACGGGAGATGAAGATTTGGTGGGTGTCGAGGTCGAATAATTTGTAGCCTTTGACATCAAAAGGATATCCTATGAAGGCACAACAACAACTCCGAGGATCAAACTTACGGCGATGTTGGGAGAGGGTAGAGGCAAATGCAAGGCAACCAAAGACATGCAAATGGGAATAAGATGGTGGTTTATGGAAGAGTATTTCGTATGGAGTTTTATTTTGGAGTAGAGGTGTGGGAAGTCGATTTATTAAATATGTGGCAGTGAGTATGCAATGAGACCAGAAATGGAGAGGAATTTTAGATTGGAATCGAAGAGCCCGAGCAACTTGGAGAAGGTGTTGGTGTTTGCGCTCGACTAATCCGAGTAGAAATCGGCCATGAAAAATTCAGTTCCATTGTCGCTGCGTAACATTTTTATGTGAGTATTGAATTGATTTTTGACCAGGTGACAAAAAGATATGAGGCATGATAGAGTATCGGATTTATTTTTCAGTAAATAGACCAAAGTACATCTCGAAAAATCATCGACAATGGTGAGGAAAAATTTACTACCATCGTGGGAAATTATGGAATGAGGTCCCCACAAGTCGCAATGTATGATTTCAAAGCATGAAGTAGTAGTATGAGTGCTAGAATTAAAGAGGAGCCGAGTTTGTATGGCAAGAGAACACACTATACATGGTAAAGATTGCTTTGTATTCATATGTGTAGTTACATGTAAATCAGGAATCAAATGCATGCGAGTGGGTGAGGGGTGGCCTAATCGATAGTGCCATAAATTATGAGCACAATCGTTAGGTTGGACAGCGGCTGTGATGTAATTTTGTGAATGAAAATTCTGTGACAAAGTGTTGGTTAATCCATTTGGAGAAACTGGATCTTGGATGAGGTGATGAAGCCCATGTTCCATGCTACCCTGCCCAATCGTTGTCCAGGGAGAAAGGCCCTGAATAAAACATAAAGTGGGAAGAAAAATGAGACAACAGTTTAATTGATGAGCTAGTTTACAAACAAACAATAAATTGAAATTAAAAGAAGGTATGCAAAGAACATTATGAGGTAATATGGTGGTTGTCACTTGCACGGTACCAACGTGAGTGACTGCTGCAACTTCCCCATTGGGGAGTTTCACAGATTGTGAAATGGATGAAGTAATGGTGGTGAAAAAGGAAGGACTACAAATCATATGATCCGTAACCCCTGCGTCAATGATCCAAGGGGCAAAGGAGAGTAAAAAAGAAGAAAAACAGAAGGACATACCAGCAGCAGAAGAGGAGTGTGAGTTGGAAGAAATAACTGCCTGAGCTTGATTGGCACATGGTGAAGTATCCTTATTGTGCAGCAAGGCTATGAGGTCTTGATATTGTTCTTTTATCAACAACAAACTTGTTCCAGGTGTAACTTCAGTAGGTGGGCTTGAGGAAACAGCATTGGCTCTTGATTTATGTAGTTTGTGGTTTGGAGGGTACCCATGGAGTTTATAGCAACGCTCAATCGTATGACCAGTCATTTGACAGTGCTTGCAAGTGGGAGCTGCTGCGTTGCCTGATTTGAAACAATTAGCAAGTGTATGACCTGTGATCTTGCAATGGTTGCAATATGGTTTATCTCTTTTGCTCTGATGTTGGGAATAATTTGAGGGGATGGTTCAACCAGCAAGGGCGATGGAATCAGTAGGTGGGGTGGAAGAAGTAATGGAACGGTGACGTTCTTGCTGTTGTATATGGGAAAAAACTTTATTGATTGGGGGAAGGGGGTCAATCAGCATAATTTGGTCTCGGACGTTGTTGAATGAGTCATTCAAACCCATGAGAAATTGTATGACGTAGTCGCGTTGATATCGAGCCGAAGCCAGCTTAGATGAGCCACAAGAACAAACAGGTAAGGGGTCATAAACATTTAATTTATCCCAAATAGATTTAAGTTTACCGTAATAGGTATTCACAGAGTCATCGTCCTGCATAAGGTTGCCAACTTCTTCTTGAGTTTATAGATGCGTGGCCCATTTTGTGGTGAGAAGCGTTCTTCCAATTTAGTCCAAATCTAGTGAGCATTATCAACAAACGCAACAGAGGAACGAAGGGGAATGCTGATTGAATTTTGCAGCTAGGATACAACCATATCATTACATCTTTCCCAGTGTTCAAAAAGGGGGTCTTCGGGTGTGGATGGTTTCGTAAGGGTTCCATTTAGGAATCTGAGCTTATTTTTGGCTCTAAGAGCTTGATGAATCGAACGAGACCAGGTGGGGAAATTTTCAGCAGTAAGAAGTTCTGTGACGAGCACAGTGCCGGGATTGTTTGTGGTTTCAAGTCTATATGGGTTGTTTGGGTTTTTGAGGTTTGTGTATTTGGCAACAGGATCTTCGGCGGCCATATTTCACCACTCTGATACCATGACAAAGTTGGCAAAAATGGAGCTGAGCAACATTAAGCATGGTAAATGGTGAAAAGAAAACAGAGCAAGAGATAGTAAACGGCAGAGCACGAAAAGGAAACAAGTCTGTAAAATGTTGTGTATTTCATGTTGTACAGTGACTACGAATATATAGAAGGAATCGGTTAAACCTATATAATGCAAAATACTGAAATATCCCTAAACATTAATACAAATGACTACTTGTTCGTGTGAGTCTATTGCACATTCTGTTTTATATTTCCTGAGCTGTTTGGCAACGTGACAAATGATGTGTTATTTCGTAATAAGGTAGATTGTCAATTTGTCATGACTTCATTTTATCCGTTAGATGTGATTAGCGTGTGGAATTTTTCTTCAACTTGGATTTTCTTAGTGCTGTTCTAGCGGTACGATGTTATTCCATAATTCATGACAGACCCTTTTTTCTTTTTTGGGTCTTGGTTTTGCTTACTTGGATTGGGGCTGGATAGGTTATGACTGATGAGCACAGCACAAAATCAGTGGCATTGTTCATTCAATGAATGCATAACATACTCAACATTTTTGTTTTAGTTTTGATAAATAACATGATTATTTGTCTAGATTATCACCTAGCTCGATCTTTATCCCTTGTTCTGCACTTACATGGGTTGTTCTTATGTTGGTCAGTTGGGCCTAACGATTTTCCAAATTCTGAGTCCGAGAATGTCTCGATGTGGGGCTAAACCGCAATGCATTCCGTCAGATGGTTTGAAAGCTTTGGCATCTTGACATATGCCAGGGTTCCTGATGGGATTGCACGTTCAACTGTGACTCTTAACGTTTATTACATTGGGCTTGGTCGTAAGATGATCACCCTTTTTTTTATTTTTATTTTTAAATGTTCTTTCCCAATAAACACTGGTTTGTTTTCATATATGAGATGGAATGAGTTTAGATTAAAGTAAAAAGTTGAATAAAATATTTTTTTAATATTATTTTTATTTTAAAATTTAAAATTTTAGAATTATTTATTTTATTTTATATAAAATTTTTGAAAAGTTATAATAATTAGATGATATGAAATGAAATAAGTTGAAATGAATTGTCGGGATCAATACCACACATTTAAACATTACATTATCGGGATGATACCAAACAATTGTCTTATCTCATGATTGGCCATGTATTGCAAGAAGTTTCCATAAAAATAGAAAAGTATGTACAGATTCTAAATTGTCCAAGGCAATTGCAAGTTTTGAATATATTATTTTAAAAAATGAAAATAGACTTTTAGTTTTAAATAAAAAGAAAATTAACTCAAGTATATGTATTATTTTTTTCATTTAATAATTTAGTTTTAAATAAAAATAGTTAATTTTAAAACAATGATCACAAAATGAAAAACTTGAATAATAAAAGAAGATAGTAGACGGTACAACTCTAGAGAGCAAGGCTTATGATTTGAAAATTGTTAGGACCAAGCGCTTACCATTAGGCCAAAAGCAATTGCTATTAGTAAATGCGTAACTTTATTTTCTTATACACTTTGGTAGCACATATAGATAACACAGAATCTTACATCTATATGTGCTGCGAGTGAGCATGAGGGACTTCGCAGTTAACATAAGGTACATTGGCGGGTTAGGCTGTCAAGCGCCAATAGACTCTTATAAGTCTAGTAAGTCTCTAAAAGAGATCGTTGGATCCTATAATCCAACAAAAATGATATAGATTATATAGACTCGCATAATTCTTTGACTGAAGATGTTTGTGATTTGAGTTCTCACATCTCAAATATCTCACACATATACTTTACTTCAAGAGAAAATGATGTGAACCTGCTGCCTTGGGGACCATAGAAAAGTTATACTTTTACACACCCTCCACAAGTTTAGTTTTAAATTTTTCTTGCTGGTATATCATATCAATAATATAAAATGAAGGTTCGATTCGTAAGTAAAATGTCATTTTTTTCGAATGAGTTATTCTTTTCTTAAGTTGATATATAAAGTATATCACCATCATAACTTAAATAGTAAAATTTGATTTGTATGATTTAAATTTTAAAATTTAAATTTTAAATTAAATTATATTTTTAATCATTTTATTAAATATGTTCTAAACATTAATATAATTTTTCTTACCCAAAAGTGAACCTAAATCAGGTATGATTCAGACACAAACATCAGTTTTCAATTCAATTTCACAATTTCCTTTGAGCCCAAGTTGCCGCTTCCTTACGTAGGACAAATTCAGCCCAAAACCCAAAGGACACTGTAAATATGAGATGGGTAGGATGGAGACTGCAAGTGAAGCGGACGGCCCAGATTCGACGTCCCTGACCTCTCCCACATTTATAAATCCTTATTCGTCGAACCCTCCATTTGTTTCTTCTCTTTACGCAAAAACCCTACCTCGTGACTGCGCCTCGCCGCTTATTGCAGATCCCATGGGTACTCTTCCTCTCTCCTCTCCCTGCAACGTTACATTCAGTTTCATTACTAGAAATCAACTATCTCTGTTTCTTTCTGAGTAGAATCAATTATTTCTTTCGAATTTTGTTTCATTTTTTGTGAAACACTCGTTACTCGGAAGCTCTTGGGTTCTCCTTTTTGTGATATTTTTATATTTCTCTTGCTCCACGTTTAGTTTCTGAAAAAATAGGGTAAATTAGCAGATTAAGGTTCGGGGATGTGGTTTATGTTGTGCTCATTTTTGGGTATATGTTCAAGGAACTCATTGACTCGGGCGCATGGCTTATAAGAGGCTATTTTTAGTTTCTGGTGTTTGCAGATCTGGCAATCTTTCATTGGATAATTATTTCTAAACATTGTCGTATAGGTCTAGATCGATTTTTATTCTCAAATACACCTGATCGGGTATGAATGAGAGTTTACATAAGATGTATTGAGTCTATTGTGCTCACTAATTATATATACTTGTTCTCTGACCGGCTGCATAAAGGGTTCTGAAAACATATGTTGTATTAGCTTCTGAAATCTATTTTTCTAGCGAAGAGAATGGGTCTGGTTTTGTATACTTCTATGAACCGAGCAGATGGTCGAAACTGATGGTGGCTTTTATATGCTATTTTGGAGTATAATTGGCGGTATATTATTTTTCTTTTGTTTTGAAGCGTAATAGATGGTATAGCATTATTTTATTTTATGGTTTTGGTGACAATAGGGGCTTATAAGTATGTGTCGGAGCTATGGAGGAAGAAGCAGTCCGATGTGATGAGGTTCCTGCAGAGGGTGAGGTGTTGGGAGTATCGCCAGCACCCTTCCATTGTTCGTGTTACCCGGCCAACTCGCCCTGACAAGGCTCGTCGGTTGGGTTACAAGGCAAAGCAGGTGACAATGACATTAGGTTCTTTGTAGAGATTCTATTCGCCCTATGCTTGAAATATGCTTTATAAAAAATTCTAAGAGAGCTATTAGCGGATATTAAGAAGTTTATGGCTTTAGCTTGGACAATCTGTTCATTATAGAAATATAGTCCATCCAACTTGTCTGTTTCTTTTCCACTCTAGCATTCTACAGGACTAGGGGCTTGTATTGAGTCCCTCTGCATTCACAAGAACATGAAATTGAACCATCCGTTATAAATGGTTTACAATGCAGAGTAGTTTATTGCTGGTTGAGCTACATCTTTATTGGTTTACATTTCTCTGTTGGATTAACTATTATGACTAGTTGTGATAAATTTACGGTCGATCATCTGACCATGCAAGATATCTTTCTGGATCTTGCTTTTTTCTCAATTAAATTGATAAATTGCTGGCCGATTGGGGAGTAAGCTGTGATTCTAACAATGACTTGTTAGGTTGTGAATTTTAAATTGGAAGTTCAGGCACGTTCTGTAAAGGAAAAAATACTTCTATTTACTGGCCACGAATCTGCTGCATGATTTTTTTCGCCTTTATCGTATGTGACTTATATACTCATTAAAAAAAATCATATTTGAATTATATTAAGTGCGCACTCACAGAAAGAATTTCATTGATGAATCTTTATCAATGATGACTTGTTTGCAGGGTTATGTAGTTTATCGTGTTCGTGTCAGGCGCGGTGGTCGGAAGAGGCCTGTTCCAAAGGGTATTGTGTATGGGAAGCCCACAAACCAGGGTGTAACTCAACTGAAGTTTCAGCGCAGCAAGAGGTCAGTTGCAGAGGAACGTGCTGGCCGGAAGCTGGGAGGTCTCAGGGTTGTGAATTCATACTGGCTTAATGAGGTTTATTGCCCATCCTACCCTATTCATTTTTTATTGTGTTTTTATCGGGTGCTTGGAGTGATGTCTTGTTCTGATGTAATGCTGTTGTTCCATCACAGGATTCAACTTATAAGTACTATGAGGTGATTCTGGTTGATGTTGCTCATAATGCCGTCCGAAATGACCCAAGAATCAACTGGATATGCAATCCCGTCCACAAGCACAGAGAGCTTCGTGGGCTTACTTCTGCTGGGAAAAAATACAGGGGACTGCGTGGAAAGGGACACCGCCACCACAAGCAACGACCTTCTCGCAGGGCAAACTGGAAGAGAAACAACACCCTTTCTCTCCGTCGCTACCGTTGATCCTAGTTACTTCGCTTTGTGTTTTTCATCATTTTCGGGGCATTTACTTGGAGGAAACATTAGTGGTTATTTGGAGTTTGAAATTTTGGAGATTGAAATATTTGAAATCGTGTTCTAAGTTAAAATTCTACCAAGTTGCTTTGAGTTTGGGACTCTGCAGATCATTGAGTTGCTTAATGTTTAATATATGTTTGCTCGTTCATTGCATGATTCTCAAGCTTTTGGCTCAAGTGGTTTGGTGTTTTAGCCATGTTTACCGGCATCATTCGCTGCCGTCGGATCTGTCAACTAATACTGAAGAGGTTTTGCATTTCCGTCTAAACAACTTACCAACTTGCGTCAAACCTATTAAGAGGTGACTTCAAGTATTAGGCATGATTGGTTATACATTTCAGATGGTAAGAGACGTTTAGTTAAAAGTTGAATAAAATATTATTATAATTTAATTTTATAAATTAATTTAATTTCAAAATTTAAAAAAATAGATTGTTTATTATATTGTATGTGAAAATTTAAAAAATTTGTAATAATTATATAAGATAAAATAGTTTAATTTTATATAACTAAGAGCACTCTCATTGGATTATTCATATGTAACGGGTATTTTTTATGAATATAAGGTGAATTTAAATATTGACTATTCTATTTACATAAATTTTTATATTGGAATAGTCATTTTTTTTATTATATAATAATAAAATAATATAAGATAAATTTGACTTTAAATATTCACATCAAATTTTCACATTAGATATTTATTTATTTATTATATAGTAATAAGTAATTAATAATTAAAAAAATATTTAATTTTTTTAATTATTAATTTATTTTATTTTATCATATTTTAATTATTAATTATTAGTTTATTTTATTTTATCACATTTTGTTATTTAATTTAAAGAAACTTGTAGAAGTTTGTTGACTTAGAAAGAAAGAAGAGAGTGTTATAAAAAAATAAGAAAATAAGATTTGCAATATGTACAATATAGACCAAATTTGAGTTTTTCTGTTTTAGATCTAATAGTTAAAAAGTATAATAAATTTAAAAAATAGCTAATCTGGTGAGAATGCTCGAAATTAGCCTCATGATTGTATATATATTAATTAGTAATTTAACATATAATATATATAACATAAATAAAAAAAATTATATACAATATAAGAGATTATATATATACCATTTCATTCAATTAAACTAATTTTTAAAATATGAAAATTGGTACTGATTGCTTACAAATGGATCGAATCCACCTTTACTTGTGATGCACGAATCGAATTTAATGCGTGTATTGACGAGCAAAAGTATTTTGTGCGTTGAATCTTGGGGTGTACAAAAGTTCTTCTTGTAATATTTTTGTCATCCTTGCTAATAGGGTTATAATGAGTTAAATGATCTTAGGATTGCCTAACCTTGTTCAAGTGAAAAAAATCTCGAGTGTTGCTCGAGCTCAGCTCAGTAAGCAAATTTTTCAACTTGAGCTCAAGTTTGAGTTGGAGTTTGCTTATTTTTAGTTTTTAATTAAAATTTAATAATTAAAAAATAAGATAAATAAAAAAATTTAAATTTAATGAAAAATTTACATCTACCAAGTAGACCCTTATTGAATAGAAAATTGTAGAAATTTATAAATAATTAATATATGACTAGTTTATATTTATCTATAATAATGTTATATTATATCCCTACATATATTATCAATACATATAGATAATATGATAGTATATATTAACATTTCATATATGGTTCCTACCTATTAGTATATGAATTTATAAAATCTTACCATCTAACTATTTTACAAATTATAAAATAACTATGAAGTACATTCAATATATAGACCTTAGTAATTATGTTATATACTATATATTTAGTTATAAAAATGTGTTATGGCTATATTATTGACTAATATATATACTTGTTTATTAATGTATGAATGAATTTTACTCAGGTCAAACTAACAACTCGACTTAAGCATAAATGAGCAATCTTAAATAGCCTTAGTTGAGTCGGGTCAACTTTAATTGGATACATGTCATTTATTAATTAAGCAGGTATTTACTATCATGGGTGAGCTTTTTTTCTTTTCCGAGTAAGTTTAATTTGAGTTTAATCAAGTTAATATCAGGCTATCAAATAAACTGATTCATTTACAACCTTACTTACTAGCATGAAACTGCTTCAAATTTTGCCAAATTTCAATTTAGATTTGTAAGAAAAGTTCCAAAGAAAAAAAAAAAAAACACTCTACACAAACTTTTTTTAAAAGTGCTACAACCGTAAAAAGATTTTATAAAAGTAAATTCACAAACTGACGATTTTTCATACGATACATTAGATATATTTTATTATAAAAATAATTTTACAAATTAACGTAACATATCAAACCATGTTAGTTAATGAATTTAATTTTGAAAAATCTTTTATGGTTAAAACATTTATCAAACCTTTTTTTTTTTTTATCTGTGCTCTTTTGAGATCCTGCAATGCTTGGATGCCCCGATAATTAGTACTCCCAGCCAAGTATCTTTCCGATCTTGTAAAAAAACCCTCTATTTTTTCCCGACCTTACCGGATATCCCAAGTAGGAAGGCTTCAACCGTCAACCTCAATCTCAAGAATTAATGGTTGTTTTAACCCTTGCAATTTCGTTGGTTGTGTCCGTACTCTGTAGATTTAGGCTGTGTTTGAGTGTATAGAGTGTCTTACCACTTCTTAACATACTCTATTACTATTTAATATTTTATTACTACTTTTTATCTACTTTTTTACTGCTATTAAAAACATGAAACGTGTCTCAACTCTCGGGTGCGCGAAGCACGGCAGCTGTCCACTTCTAATGCCAACAACGCCAATATTCAGTTCCGAATACTCATTTCCTGGTCGATACAACATCCCCAACTTCAGTGCATACAATCATTCCCTCTCGCTAAAGAACAAATTTCATTTGAGAAGCTTTTGAACAGCTCCTCATCTTCTCCCGCTTATGGCAATTGACCCACAAAATAAGCATGCTAGAACTCAGAGAAGAGAGCATCCTCCAACAAAGTCCCTCTGTAGAAAGGAACAAATGATGTTATGCAGACACTGCACTTATCACAATCCTAGAGGGATGGCACTTCTTTTTTTTTGTCCATTCAGTTCGCTTCATGTAATATCTGTTTGAATAGACTCTTTATTTTCTAGTTAAATAGACTGCTGCATGGTATGTAAATGACTAAGTCACTGATACATTGCATCTTTGCCTGAAAAGAAATTGCAATGTCCACTGTCCTTA
Organism: Carya illinoinensis; assembly: GCF_018687715.1. Lineage (NCBI taxonomy): Eukaryota > Viridiplantae > Streptophyta > Magnoliopsida > Fagales > Juglandaceae > Carya > Carya illinoinensis. The sequence continues at coordinate 22,116,835 of NC_056763.1, forward strand.
CCACAACAACTCAAAACCAGTAATAATTCACCTGCAAGCGTTAAAGATGAGACGCAATTGTAATTTGAAACTTGTAAGCTATACAGACTAACTAAAAGCGTCGTGACCCTTCATCTAGCCTTTTGGTCAGGTTAACACATGCCACTTTAAATTTGAAAATTCTGCACCAAGAATTTTTGAAGAAGACATGCATACCACAAGATTCCACATAGTGGAATTTCTGCAGAAACGTGATATTACACTTTTAGAATATATTGATGGCTGACAAATATCAAATCTTTGATTTAGAATTTCTGAAGAGCTCTCCTTTCTTTCTAAAGCCATGCACAACCAATCAATATGCCTTAATATTCCTCACTACCATTCCAACAGCCTATTCCACCAAAATCAGATCATTTTGAGATGTTAGACAGTGACCCCAGACCCTGGACTCCTCACGCAGCAACCTTAGATGTACGGCCACCCCATCTCTTACCACCAAACTATATTTCAGGACTCCCTCATCCCTATTACTGCTGATTTTGAAAATTTTGGTTACAAATTTGGCATCATTGCCGGATAAGCAACATGGCAAAAGGTGATACTAGCTGTAGCAAACTTAGCAATTAAATGGGTGACTTACCTTTTATGAAATTGAGGAGCACTGAGTCTCCACACGCACCAAACACACTTGCCCTAGATTCCTTAACAACTGAATGCATGTTGCATAAATCAAATGCGAGGCACATGTATCCCAAAAAGTAAAACCTTTCAATACATTCCTATATAAAATCATTGTCATCTGATTGAAGTGGCAGCTCTTCTGATTTTGTATGATAACAATCAGTGAAGAATTGCCACAAGCTATTATTAGCATATCATATCTCTTTTGCTTTGAGGCAGTCTCTGGTTTGAAGGTAAATCTGGACAAATCAGAATTGGTGCCAATTGGGCTAGTTCCGAATATTCGCTACTTGGCAAGAACTTTGGGCTGTAAGACAACCTCTCTCCCTATGACTTACTTGGGACTCCCATTGGGGAATGCTTCGAGGGCTCCCTCGCTCTGGGATTCAGTGATTGAGAAAATAGAGCGGCGATTGGCGAGGTGGAAGAGAATGTATTTATCAAAAGGTGGAAGAATTACCTTGATAAAGAGTACACTTTCCAACCTACCCACTTATTTTTTAACCCTTTTCCTGATATCAGCAAGTGTGGCAGCCCATATTGAGAAGCTCCAACGAGATTTTTTGTGGAGGGCCTTGGGGGATGAGTTCAAATTCCACCTAGTAAAGTGAAAGCAGGTGTGCCAGCCTATTCAGGGAGATGGTCTGGGGGTTAGAAATCTAAGGGTATTCAATCGGGCCTTATTGGGCAAATGGTTATGGAGATTTGCCAGGGAACCAGACTCTTTATGGAGACTGGTAATTGAGAAGAAATACGGTGGCTTATGGGGGGATTGGTGCACTAGAGAAGTTAGAGGGACCTATGGAATAGGGTTGTGGAAACACATTAGAAAAGGCAGGGGGTGTTTAACCGCTTTGTTAAGCTTCATGTGGGCGAAGGATCCAGGATAAAATTCTGGAGAGACGTATGGTGTGGTGACAGGGCATTAAAAGATCTGTATCCTAACCTTTTCCAGTTGGCAAGTGAAAAGGAAGTCTCAGTGGCAAATGTTATGGAGTTATCAGGGGGACGGATTACTTGGATCATTAATTTTAGTAGGGCAGTACAGGACTGGGAGATAAGTATCATTGCAGATTTTTACAGTTTCATTCACTCCATGAGACTAAACAGCCAGCAAGAGGATGCCATTTGGTGGATTCCAACAAGTAAAGGTATTTTCTCCGTTCGATCCTTCTATAAAGCCCTCACTCCTGAGCTTAATACCGAGTTCCCTTGGAGGAAGATATGGAGTCACAAGGCACCAACCAAAGCCTCATTCTTTGTTTGGACAGTATCCTTGGATAAGATCCTTACCATTGATAACTTGAAGAAAAGAGGGATCATTATCGCATACTGGTGTTGCATGTGTAAAAGGAGGAGGTGAGTCGGTTGATCATCTACTATTGCATTGTGAAATAGCAAGGTTTCTATAGAACGAGGTTTTCACTCGATTGGCAATGGCCTGGGTGATGCCTAAAACCGTGGAGACAATGTTGGCTAGCTCGCCAAGAATAAGAGGCAGACGAATTAAAGTTATGTGGAAGATGACCCCTATATGCACTATGTGGTGTTTGTGGAGGGAGTGTAATAAGCGGATTTTCAAAGACCAGGAAAGATCACTGGAGGAGCTCAAATTTTTATTTTTTAGAACTCTTTGTAGATGGGCCATAGCTATAGATTTTAATGGTTTGGCCTTTCAAGATTTTCTTGCCTCTAATGTGCCTACTTAGGTGGGGCATCAGAGTTGTAATTCAGGCTTTGCCTTTCTTTGATCAATAAAATTGTTTATTTATCAAAAATAAAATAAAAATAAAAAATGCATATCTTATGAAATGATACCAGACAGTTAAAGTTCCTTTACAATACTCCTAATGAAATTTCTCCCATGATGATCTGACTACCCAGTTTTAGTTCACATGCGTATCCACTTCATGTATCAATTGTGCATGCTACAGAAGCTAAATCTGGATTCTATTAATTACCACTCCACAGATTGAATCTAATCTCAATAGAGCTGAAAAATAACCTAAGTATGATAGCTAATAATAAAATTATAAAAGAGATTCCTATAGGAAACCACTAAAACTGTCAGCTCAAAATGCCAAGACATAAAGAGGGACCAAATCTATCCTGGTATATGAAACTAAATGCATAATAAACATCAAATTAGCCCCATCATAAAATCCAACACGAAAATTGATTTGAAGTGCACACGCCATTTGGTAAATACAATGCTAGAATCCCGAACAACCAATACCATCAAAAAGAAGTTACTTTACATTTACTTGGAAGATCTGTTAGATCCTTTTCCTTCTATTTTCTTCTTCATACATTACGACCTGTAAATCGAATCCAATGCTCTCATTTTCAGTCTCTCTATATGAAAACTTTGTTCCTGGGGAAATAGCATCACAACAGAATTATTCAAGTACATTTTTATGATCAGCAGAATTAATCAAGTACATTAATTCCAATAGGGTGAAAATTCATATATTTTTAAGTTCAAACAAATTTAATAGACCTAGGTTTGAAATATTTATAAACTTTGCATTAATCGCGGTCAACTGATAGTCTTTTTTCTCTTTTCTTTTTCAAATTCAAATTTCTTGTCATTTAAACGCGGCTCTCAGAACATTAAGATTTCAAAATTCGTGATTCAAAACACGGATCCAATCGATGCACACTCAGAAATCGCACAGTTCTCCACCAATATGAATAACAATGTGGTCGATAAAGAAAACAAAAGTCCAAAAAGGCACACCTACGTCTGTTTGGAGTAAGAGGAAGAAGAGGAGGAGACACGCTTGTTTCGGAACATCATATATCCGACGGGCAATACAACTCCGATCATCATGATCGCCGCTCCGATTATGTATCTTACCAGGCTCGGCGGTTCCACCTCCATCAGCCTCCTGAACTGCACCCATCATCACACGATCAAAACCCAAAATAATTTACCTTAATTTCCTTAATTTTCAGAGTGCCAGTGTGTGCGTGCGCGAGATAGATCTAAGCGAGCGAGAGAGAGAAGCTTACGAGCATTTTTGGATGATGAAGCTACAAAAGGGAACGTTTCGATGCGGCCACGTTTGTCCTAACACGGAGAGATCTCCGTGGATTCTGTTCTCTCCTGTGAGATCGGTCCGGTGGCGGTGAGGTTTCTTGAACGCCCGCGTTTCGGCAGCGTACCAAAGGTTGGACCGAGTCGGGCCTGGATCATCTCCAATGCAACGTGACAGAAGTGTAGAAATCATTAAAATAATATTTAATAAATTTTGATTAAAATCTTTTGATTTAAAATTTTCGATCCTATTTAAGAAAAAGCAGATTCGATTTGGTTTGGCAGTGAGACGAAGATTTTAAGTTTTAGGATGAAATATTATATTTTAATATTATTATTATTTTGAAATTTAAAAATATTAAGAAAAAATTAAATTATTTATTATATTTTGTATAAGAATTTAGAAAAGTTGTAATGATAAGATGAGAATTTTAAATTTAAAATGAAAATTTTATGGTGCCAAACCGAAATAGGACTGGGTGTCATTCCCCCTTTTACACCTTTCAGTTAAATTGTGACACATAATAGCCTTATAGGAATTTAATTTTGAGTTTTAAGATGAAATTATTATTATTTGGAGATTTGAAAAAATTAAGAAAAAGTTGAATTATTTATTAAATTTTATATGAGAATTTGATAAAGTTATAATGATGAGATGAGAATTTTGAGTTTGAGATACAAAATTTATGGTGCCAAACCAAAGGTCTAGGTGTCTTTCCTCCTTTTACACCCTTCAGTTAAATTACAACACGTAATACCTTTATAGGAATTACTGGGGGTGTGAGTCCAACCTCCCCTTTTCCTTTCTGTCTACTCGCTTCCTCTTTTCCTTCTTCGCCCTTCTCTCCCGTAACTCTCCCTCTTTTCTCTTCTATCTTTAAACCCAATATCATCTCCATCTCTCTTCTCTAGTATTGTCGAAAACCTCTCTCTCGCTAGAGCTTTGTCCCTTCGTTCAAAATGTCTACCCCCACCCTCGAATCCATCCCATCTCATCTTTGGAACCAACTAAACCGATTGAACCAACTCAATCCATAACTTTTTCCTATTACATTCTACATATAATATTATTCCCTTGTGTATCTTGTGATATATTGTTTGGATTTGTATTGTGTTTGTATTATTTAGCATATATGAAAAGCTTGGTCTGTATTGAATAATCTTATAGTATTGATGGACTTATGGGAGAAATTATTATTTATGACATTTTTGTAGGACAATGGAAAGTAAGTTGGTTCTAGTTATGTCTTCTTTTTTTTTTTTTTTTTAAGTCTCTGTTGGTCGATCTTGCACAAATGGACACAAAATCATAGTTTTACAATGGCCTTAAAGATTATTTCGATGCCAAGCTTTACAGATTATTTGGAAACTTGGTATTGTTAGGGAATCCTTCCTAGATAATGTTAGCATGATTTGTGCTTAATTATAGGAGATTTTAGTGTATCATATAATCATGTTAATTATAGGAAAGATTGGTAGAATTTCTTAATTGATATTGTAATTAGTGTTTCCATGTAATTACTGTAATTAGATCAATTAGGTTATCCATATTCCTAAATGAGTTGTCTCTGTACATATATATATTTTAGCTTCAGAGAGATGTATATATAAAAAAAAACTACTACATTATTGTTTTATTTGTCATGGTATCAGAGCAAGCATAATTGATATACCTGCTTCTGAAACTGTCCGTTCACTACAAACCTCTTGCTTTAATCCTAAACATCTAGGATTTTTACTGTCCTAAATTATAGAGGTGCTACCCGCACCATACGGTGCGGGGTAGAACCCCCGACCCCCGCATGGGGCGGATGGGGTAAATCTCCCCCGTCCCCTGCCCCTGGTGTGCGAGGGCGGGGTACCCCGTCCCACATGACTGGGTACGGGATGGGGGGGCAATCCGTCCGCCCCCTGCACCCCCTTTTGGGCCTTGGGTCCAGGAGCATTTTCTAGGCCATCCTGGCCCAAAAATGGCCCAGATGTTGGGCCCAGAAACCTCAGCAATGAGGCAAAATGGTCCACAAGTATGTATTTTTGGCCCAAAAACAGCTTAAGGGTCATTTTCATTTTTCAGCCCATAAAATTATAAGTAAAAATGGAAAAAAAAATTTAAAAACCAGATTAAAAAAAAGTGTTATGAATGGTAATTGATTTTATGGCTAATAAAAGTTAATAGTTTAAGAATCTAATACGTAATAAACTAATAATAATAACTAAATTATTACAAAATTGAAAGGCTAAACAATTACAAAATTACAAATATAAAAGTGTCCAAGGGACATTGTATCAACATTACAAATTATTGAATACAAAATTTGAACAAATAATTAAAAATTGAATATTTTAAAGAGGCTTGTCAGCTGTAACTTGTCTTTGAGTCAAGAGGTGTGATAGTTGGGGCGGCCCGAGCTTGAGCACATTTTTGCTTTGCAGAGATGCTAAACGTCTTATATGTTATTACAAAAATTAATATTAAAATTAATAACGATGAAATGGAAATGAATATAAATAAATTAAAATAATAAAATAAAAAATAATTACCAGATGGTCCAAATCCAGACTGATCACCACCCTCATCGGTCTCCTTAAAATCTAAAATTTCCGAAACATGAATATTATTTCCTATTGCCCAACTCTGTATGTATATCAATGCCTCTATAGTTGTAGGAGACAATGAACTACGGAAAGGATCCAATATACGATCTCCTGTACTAAAGGCTGATTCTGAGGCAACGATGCTAATAGGGATGACCAAAATACAGTGGGCAATCTCAGAAATGATGGGATATTTCTTTGAGGCATTCTTCCACCATCCTAATATATCGAAATGATTATCATCATTTTGGACCATATCCGCTGACAAATAGTTGTCTAACTCAGAAACGACCTCAGTAGATTGATGGACTAGTGTGGGATTCTATGCGAGGGTCTTAGTCCACGACATTTTGCACTTCTTTGTAGGAGGCTCGATCACGATGTTTGTAGAAGGCGTTGGGGTCGATGTATGTGTTTTCGATATAGTACCACCCTTAATTGCCATAAACTCGTCATACAATTTTTTCAGGGTATCTCGGGCCAATTCACCAATAATTTCAGTTCATACCTGATCGTGAACAAGTCTCAACCCATATAACAAACCTGAAACTTTCATACGGGGATCAAGAATAACAGTCACATATAAGAAAATATTCATTCTAGTCAAATCTCCCAAATACTTGTCATATTTTAGCATCATGGTCACTGTCATCCCCCTCATCCTTTCATTGGAACCCCTATGCATATTTTCTAATTCTTCTTTTACTCTACATATTTGTTGACAAAACCCATAGGATGTAGGGTACAAAGAACCAGATATATTCAATGTGACATCATAAAATAATCTAAGAAAATTAACGAAAGTAGAAACTACCACCTAATCATCATTATTAGGCTTTCGTGATCCCCCGTGCTCATCAAAGTATTTGACATATTGGATGTCTTCATCACCCAATAATTGAAAAGCTACCTTATATTCTTGGGTCGCCTCCAACATCAAGAAGGTTGAGTTCCATTTAGTAGGAACATCAGTACAAAGACCCTTCTTCGATGTTATGCCCGCAGCCTTTACAGCAACTTTGAATTTCTCCAATCTAGAAGGAGAAGACCTCACCCATTTCACAGTCATTCTAACTCGTGCAACTGAGTCATCAACATCTTTCAACCCCTCAGTCACAATTAAATTCAAAATATGTGCAGCACATCTAACATGCAAGTATTCATCACCCAAGAATGTCTTATTTGTATCTTTAAGATAATTCTTTAGATATCCCAATGCGACATCATTAGACGACGCATTATCAACTGACACAGACAAACATTTTCCAACCCCCACTCCTTTATTGCGGCCTCCAAGGCCTTCCCAATCGTCTCACCCTTATGATCAGTTATTTGACAAAATTTGCAGAACCCAATCAGCATCAACAAAATGCACAGTCAACGACATGTAATTCATATTTTGGATTGAAGTCCAAGTATCGGTAGTGAGGCAAACTACCAAACCCGCCAATTGGCCCCTCAAAATATCTTCGTCACAGAGGTACATCTTCTTAATATCCTTTGCCATAGTGTGACGAGAAGGAAGTACAAATCTCGGTTCCAACTCTTGGACAAATTCTTGGAACCCTTTACCCTCCACAAACTAAAAAGGCAGCTCGTCCATGACAATCATACGAGCTAACTTTCTTCTACACTCATCGGGGTTATAGTTCGTATACCCCTTCAATGTTGGCCCTCCAACCCCACTACTCCCATCCGCCATTTTAAAATCTAGTCTAGATTGACCCTTCTCTACTAAGAATTTTAAAATTGGACTCTTCTTGCATTGTTCCTTTAGATGAACCTTCAGCTGGGATGTACCATGTTTCCTATAGTGACATCCATACATTTTCCCACAGTGATTACATTTAGTTTATGGGTTGTTGGGGTTGCCACCCTCTAGTTTGGTAAAGTGTTGCCAAACTATGGATACAGGTTTCTTGCCCTGTGTGGGCTTCGGAGCAGGGCAAGGTGTACTCGTTATAGGGGTAGAAGTAGGGTTAGTTTCTGGGATAGGGATGTTGGCTGGGGAAGGCGAGCTATCACTGAAATCCGAAGACATTCCTGATTTTCCAACAACAAAAAAAATTCAAAGTGCAATCTAACACAATCAGGACAAATTGCATACAAAACCAAATATATCAAAAAAATAATTGGGTTTCGGATCCAATCCGAAACCCGACAATCAAATTAGGCCCCTCATTTATGTTACCAAAAGATGCAAACCGGAATAATTAAAGGTAGAGAAATGATTTGTATAACCTCTAAATAGATAAGTCTCGTACATGTTTTTATAAAAGAAAAAGTAGACCTTATTTTACAAAACATATATAAAATTCAAATTATTTTTTAATATTAATGAGATCTATTTTTTTATTTTTTAGGGATAGAAAAATTTGGGCCAATTAATGTAGACGGATAAAAAAATCAATGCAATGCATATATGAGGAATATCGACATTGATTAGTCGATAGACTATGATGCTTAAACATGTGGTTCAACTGTTATCGCCATATTAGACATTGAATATACTAATGTATCTGTCACTTGTCAGCATGCATGCATGTACAATCGATCAGAGACTAATTTATAGGAAAATACAAGACAATGAAAAATTTGCCACCATCCATATAAATATATATATATATATATATTATATTTTAGACCAAGATGACAATACGATATTGGTAATGATGGTGATGACCTCCACGATGATGATACAAACTATTAGAAATGACGTAATTCTTTTGTAATTAATATATATATATATATATAAAATATGTGGAGGGCAGTTTCAGTTATTAATTAATATATATAGACCTTTGGGGTGGCACAAAGGTCGTCCAAGAACTGATTTATTAGCTAGTGGTCCAGCTTGCATTCAGGAAAGGCAATGCTAAACTCGCCCTTACAAATATCCAAAGTCAATATTATATTTATTTATTTATTTATAATTGGAATTGAGGATAAAAAAATTTATTTTTAAAAATTAGGGAGTAATTTATCTTAAAACCAAACCAAAGAGACTATTTTAACATTGAATGCATCTATATCTTCTATATATAAAAAGTGTGTATGAAACAGAAAATCTTGTTTTAACGGTTTTTCTTGTTTTTCCGTTAAAGTTAACACCGTTTGTTTTAACGGTTTGGCACATAAAATGAAGACATAAATGTTGAGAGAGATAGCATTCAATGTTGTTATATGATTTATTAATCTCAATAATTATAATACTTAATAGTTTATATAATAATAAGTAATTAAAGATTAGTTATTATATTTTTCTCTTTCTCCTTAACATATACAAGTGTATTAGGTGCATAAGACGTGAATCCTTAAGTATAATATATGTGTATTATACGTTTCATTAACTCAGATTATTGAGTATTCCAAATTTAAAAATCTCATATAATATATAATACAAGTGTGTTTAATCAAAATGTTTTTTTTTCCCCATGGTAGTAGGACGTAGTTTCCGCTAAGTCATATTCCATACGTGGACTTGCTATGATACGCACGTGACAAACGCTATGATCCTTGAGCTAATCAAGAAAGAGTAAATTCGGCCAACAATTTCCAAATATATTTTATGATTTATATATATGCTATATATAGAAAATATTATACCACAAGTTTTATAAAAAGATTATGTTTTAACTTTATATTGTCCCTGATCGACTCAACCAACAACAAAATAAGAATTTCAATGTTGTCTCTATTGATTGTCTACAGGATGACATAAATTGATGAATTATAATACAAACATCAAACGACATATATTTTAAACTACCGTTTGTGTTAGACATTTATTAAATTTTTTGTATACATCTTTGCTAAAATTATAGATGTTATAAACATATATTGAATTATATGATATTTTGAACTAATTTTTTTATTTTCTCTAATATGCCTTAAATTATTAAGTGACATCAATAATTTTTATAAAATATATATTATTTTGTACAAATAATTATTTCATAAAATTAGACAAACGTGCTTTGCACGTTATTCTCACCTAGTATATATATATATATATATCCATCAAACTCAAGAGTTCGTTCTTTTCATTTATATATATATATATATATCAACATATCTCAAGAGTTCGTTATTTTCATTTATATATATATCAACATATTTGCATATATATATATATATAATTTTGAATTTATTTTAAAGTTTATCATCTTCAATTATATCGATATGGTACATTTTATCTGGCTTTATGTGTTAATCATAATAATGCAACTATTTAGAATGTATTATATAGCAAATATGATCATAGATTAAAAAAAAAAAAAAAACATCTAATGTGGAAAACACCATTTATTAACTTTTTTTTTTTTTTGTTAATAAAATCTGAATCACTATACTTTCTTTAAATAAAATAAAATAAAATCAAAATTTGTGGGCTTTGGATTAACTAATCAAGCAATACGTGCTCTTTAATTTAGGGGTTTCAATAGTTGATTTAGGGGTTTCAATCAATGAAACCCCTAAATCAAATTAGGATTTCATATTAGAACCCTAATTTAATTTAGGATCCCAATCCAAAACCCTAACCCCTAAATCAATTTAGGGGTTAGGGTTTCAATGAAATTTATAAAAAAAAAAAAAAAAAAAACAATCCAATAAAATTTGAAAAAATACCAATCCGAAACAATCACACAATCACACGAATCCACAGCACACAATTCACAAATCCTATCATCCATCTCCGATTCAACCCCATCCTTCCTCCAATCTCCGATCAAAACTCAAAAAAAAATAAAAAAAATAAAAATCAATGGAGAAAATCAAAAGAGGAGGAGAAAATTTACCGTGCGTCCGGCGTCGTGCGTCTTGCGAGAGAGAGGGAGGAGGGAATACGGTGTGCGGCGGACGGACTGGTTGCGAGAGGGAGGAGGGAACACGGGGGCGTCGACGGGAGTGGGTTTCGTGCGAGTGCGAAGGCCGAAGGGGGACTCAGGAGGGGAGGGGACCCGGGGGGGGGGGGGGGGGGGGAGGGATTGGGGGTATTAGGGTTAAACTTAACCCATTAATGAAACGGCGTCGTTTTGTCAACTACAAAACGTTGCCGTTTCATATAAGTATTCGGTTATTATATATATATATATAATATAATATATTATATTATATATATATAACCGGTGCGGGGCGGGGGAAAAAAGGACCGGGGGGAGTCCGTTTTCGTCCCCCGCCTCCGCTGGGGGGGCAATACGGGTCGGGGGGCCCCGCCCCGGCCCTAACGGTGCGGACGCCCCGCCTCGCCCTATGCGGGGCGGGGCAGCGGGTTTCGGGGCCCCGCTACCCACCCCTACTAAATTATTTACAATATACTTCCGCTGCTATCCTGACAACATTTTTCTCTACAAAAATGGTTGATGATACATCTGATAATTTCAAAATTGCTCCTGAAAAATTGACGGGTCGCACTACCTATGATTCTTGGGCTCGTATTGCTCGCATGTCCATTGCTAGCAAGAAAAAACTTGGCTATATTACTGGTACCAAGAAGGCCCCTGAGAAAACTAATGCTGAAGCCTATGAAACTTGGGAGGAGAAAAATTGCACTGTTCAAACATGGCTTCTTAATTCAATGGAGAAACATGTGAGAGTTCTCTTCGATAGTCTTCCTACAGCAGCGACTATCTGGTGTGCTGTAGAGAAGACATATATTGTAACTAACAATTCTTCCAGAGTATATGAGTTAACACAGAGATCTGTCAACATCAAACAAGAAGGTCGTACCCTTGAAGTTTACTATGAAGAACTACAAACTATCTGGCTGGAACTCGATGCTATTAATCCTCCTCAGATCAAGAATGAAATTGATCTCTGCACCCACTTAGCAACTGTCATAAATTTTCATGTTTACATCTTACTGGCAGGATTAGATTCTCATCTTGATGGAGCTCGTGCCCATGTGCTTCGTTCTGATTCTCTTCCTAATGTCCTAGAAGCTTATGCCATGATTTGTGAGGAGGATACTTGCTTAAAAACTATGGGGAGTGAGGAAAAGACAAGTGGCAGTGCCTTAGCTGCACGTAAAGGGAAGGAGGGCAGTTTATATGAGTCTCCTAAACTCTTCTCCAAATCTAGTGGATCAAATCTGGCTAAAGATGAACGTAAATGCTCTCATTGTGGTAAAAATCATATTGTGGACAAATGTTGGAAACTTCATGGTCGAGCTGATTGGGCAGATGAGCTTATTGCTATAAAACAAGGAAGTAGAGCATCACTTGCTACCACTTCAACCATTGAGAATGCAGATGAGGCCAAGTCAGGTAACTTTGATTATGCTCTATGTACTCCTACTTCTAGTTGTAATAATGCATGGATAATTGACACTGGAGCAACAGATCATATGACTAATAACCCTAAGAAATTCATTACCCTCACTAAAAACTACTCAAAATATTATGTTAGAACTGCCACTGGTCAAATAATCTCTGTTACTAGGATTGGTACCATTCAACTTATACCCAACATCATGTTGCTCAATGTTCTCCTGGTTTCCACTTTAGAGATTGATTTATTATCTGTGTCTAAACTTATGACTTCATATTCCTGTCAATTTTTTCCAAATCATTGCTTTTTTCAGGATCTTCATACTCAGGAGGAGATGGGACGTGGTTTTAAGAGAGGGGACTTGTGGTACTTTCATCATGGTTCAAAGTTGAATATTTTAGCAAACCAGACTAGTAAGCATGTATTGGAGAATGAGAAATTAATTTGGTTATGGCATCAACGTCTTGGACATCCATCGTTTGGCTACTTAAAGCATCTTTTACCTACTTAAAGCATCTTTTACCTACTTTGT